>NC_073313.1:42064885-42272236 GCF_027595985.1 Sorex araneus
ACCTCAACTCACCGTTTCAGCCTTCCCCTAAAGTGGAATTCTCAACCAATAGGAAAGTTTCCTGGTCTACATTTGTAAGGTGACCTGCATGGTAGACTCTCCACCATACACACACCTGTATCCCCCTGAGGGAGAGTCTTTTCCTCAAATAATTAAGCTTCTATTTTCTGCAATCATTTTAGCTCCTTTCTGCCTCATAGCTACTCCCAGCCCTATGTTCTGTGGAGGGTCCCTCTTGGTGGTGCTCAGTGGATCATTTGGTGCTAGGGATTGAATCCAGGGCCTCCCATACGCAAAGTGCTGTGGAATGTACTACTTGGAGCACAGCTGTAGGCAGGTACAATGGACTCTCAGAACATCTTGTTTCTTTGGACAAGGGGGAGCCCCACCTACCTTGGAGAAACTGAATGTGGAAAACAAGGTGCAGAATCTCACAACCATGCTACAAAATGATTAGAAAACCACCTGCAAGCCAGATACAGCTGCCCTCCCGTTCAAGGTTGGACGATGCCATCAGCTCCCAGCCTCGGCCTGCTTACGCTCTTCCCTCTCGCCCACTGCCTTCTCCCGGTGGACCCAGTGAGTCTTCAGCTCAAGTTTCCTCAATCGTAGGATCCCCGTTGTTCCCCAGAATATTCCAGGAGGGCAGCAGATGAAAATCCTGTCAGGACTAAGGTGGCAACTAATGGGGAGCCCAGGAAATAAACCAAGTTGGAAGGGGTCACAGTCAGAAAAAGGTTGAGAAACTGTTCTAGACTTTGGCCAATTCTTTTACTGAGAGAGATTGTCCAGACTCTCTACCCACTGCCCAAAATCTGTGTTCCAGCCCTTTGAATCATCTCCCTGTCTAGAATTTTTTTGTTTTATTTTGGGGACACCCTCCCAGTCATACTCAGGGGTTACTCCTGGCTCTGCATTCAGGAATTACTCCTGATGATGCTCATGGGTGTTCATATGGAATGCCAGGGATTAAACCTGGGTCAGCTCCATGCAAGGCAAGTGCCCTACCCATGTACTACCTCTCCAGTCCGTGTTATGTATATATATTTTTCTTTTTGGGTCACACCTGATGATGCTCAGGGGTTTTGCACTCAGGAATCACTCCTGGCGGTGCTCAGGGGACCATATGGGATGCTGGGAATTGAACCCGGGTCGGCCGCGTGCAAGGCAAACGCCCTACCCTCTGTGCTATCGCTCCAGCCCCTTGTGTTATATTTTAAACAACAGCACAACTTTCCATTTTACCCTGAGCAATTTTAGTTCTGATTACATGTCAGACCAAAGTCTGATCAGTAGGCGACCCTTGGCAATACTGGGGGACTATCTGCAAGTGCCAAGCCAGAATTGACCCAGGATCAGCCTCATGCAGGGTCAAACTAACCCCTATGCTCTTTCCCCTGGCCCCCTGAATAAGCTTATAAACAAGAGCCAGCAAGCTTTTAACAAGCAACTTCTCTTGCCTTGTAAACAAATTAAAATTCCAACTAAGGCGGGCACCATGCTGTATAAGATAAAGATAAATACTCTCGGGGCTCAGCATTGCGCAGACAGAACTTATTTTGTACTGAATAGGGACCTGGGAGAAGAGCTGTGTGGCATTTAAAACCCTGAATAAATCTGCAGGAAGGGAAATCACCGATTCATTCATTTAGAGAAAAACCAAATTATGTTGAACGATGTCTAGAATATACATTAGAGAGGCGGGTGGGCTGTTATGCCAACAAAAGCCAAAACCAAAGCCCTCTGCTTACTTAACGCCACCCCATGAACATGGCATCTTAACAGTCTGCTTGGCTGTGAATGTAAATTTGGGCCCTCCAAAAGAAATTACAGACATAATACAAAATCTGACCCGGTTCTGAGGAACACAGACTATAAAACATTGCAATGAAAGCAAGAACCCACTTCAAAATCTCTATTGTCTCAGAAGATGGGATTTAAAAGAGTTCTTTCCTATTCTGCGGCCAGCGGGTAAATTAGAATACCACTCTTCCTGCCATGGTTTTGAATAGATGATACTGCTTCTGGGCAAAGGTCTCAGTTTTGCTTTCGGGTTGGTGAGTGAAAGGTGAGTGTAATGCAGTTACGGAAGCAAATTTCACCCACAAACAGCCTGCAGACATCAGAGCTTTCCACCCTGCACTCGATGCTCTGAATTATTAATTAGGACATTAAATATATTGTTCCACGCGTGAGGTTATATTTAACACCATCCACTGATGATCTGTGATTTGCACCTTCCTAGGTTTGAAGATTCAGTTTGTACCCACCGGATTTCTCATGTTTGCTCTGGAAATCATACCCATATCAAGAAGCAGAGTTATTTTCTTTTATTTTTATATTTGAGGTGTCACACCTGGCTGTGCTCAGGGCTTACTCCTGACTCTGTGCTCTGAGATCACTCCTCACATGGCTTAGGGGACCCTATGTGGTGCCAGGAATCGAATTTGGGTCAGCCATGTGCAAGGCAAGTGCCCTACCCACTGTGCTATCACTCCAGTCCGGAGTCGGAGTTATTTTCAAGGAGGCCCGGGGAGGTGAAAAGTCAACAGAGGTCTGGGCGGGATCCCCAAATAAGAACTCAGGAATGAGAAGTCATGAATGAACATTATTAAATGTCATCAAATATTGTGAACAACTTTATAAAAATAAAACACAAATAAAAAAAATGTATTGTTGTGGGAACCACACCCAGAGGTGCTTGCGGCAGGTGCAGGGCAAAGTCTGCAGTGCCTAGAATGAAACCCAGGGCCTTGCACACACCAGCCTTGCACACTAGCGCTTGGAAACATGTTCTATGTTGTTTGAAACTGGGGCTGGAGAGCTAATACAGTGGGTAAGGTGCTTGCTTTGCATGCGCCCGACCCAGAGTTCGATAACCTGCATCCCATTCTTTCTTTTGTTTGGGGGCCACACCTGGCTGTGCTCAGGGCTTAGTCCTGGCTCTGAGCTCAGAGTTCACTTCTGGCAGGCTGAGGGGCCACGTGAGGTGCTGGAGATCAAACTCAGGTCCGTCGTATTCAAGGCAATTGCCCTAGCTACTGCACTATCACTTGGCCCCAGAGTCAGGCATTTCATGAGACTTTCTGGATGGTACCATTTATCTCACGCCCTTCTCCAATTGCTTCTAGGTTACAATAATAGGTCTCAGACCCAGCTCAGCTGATTTTTTTAATAAGTTAACCCATATTCTGTCTTAATTTCAGTTTTGGTTTTGCGGCCTTACCCGGCGGTGCTCAGGACTCTGGGCTCAGGAATCACTCTTGGCAGGACTTGGGGGACCATACAGGGTGCCAGGGATTGAACCTAGGTCAGCTGTGTGGAAGACACATACTCTATCTGCTGTACTATGGCTCCGGCCCCGTCACTCATATTTTATTTTGTTCATTTATTTCATTGGGGGGACTCACTTGGCAGTGCTTGGTGCTTGCTACTAGTGCTCAGGGGTCCATGTGATGCCAGGGCTAGGTTTTTACACATACTCCAGCAACTTTCAGGCCCCTAAATCCTAGAAGGAATTCTTTGGTGGAGGGGTGTGGCTGGGCCACACTTGGCAGCACTCAGGGCTTACTCCTGACTGTGCTCAGGGCTCACTCCTGATGGTGTTCCAGGGACCATATGTGGTGCCAGAGATCAAACTACTATTTGTCAATATTGTTTTTCCCAAAGGATGGACCAGTTGACATTCCCACCAGCAGTGGACGAGGGTCCTTCCTTCCCCACATCTACATCAACAGTGGTTGTCTTGGGTTTTTGTGATGTTTGACATTCTCACTAGTGTGAGATGGTATCTCACTATATACATATATGTATATATATATATATATATTGGTTTTCATTGTTGTCATTGTTTTGGCTCTGCACTCAGGAGTGCCTGATGGGCTCAGAGGACCATAGGAGATGCTGGGGATTGAGCCTGGGTCTGCTGTGTGCAAGGCAAGCACCCTATCCACTGTACTATTGCTCCAGCCATCTCACTGTTGTTAGGATTTGCATTTTCCTGAAGATGAATGATGCAGAGCATTTTGTTCCTATGTCTTTGGCTATCTGCATGTCTTCTGGTGTATGTCTTTGGCTATCTGCATGTCTTCTGGTGTATGTCTTTGGCTATCTGCATGTCTTCTGGTGTTTTTTAGGTTTTTGAGTCACACCCACCGGTGCTCAGGACTTACTCCTGGCTCTGCACTCAGGGATCACTCCTGGAGGTGCTCAGGGAACTAGATGAGATGACAGAGATCAAACCCAGGTTGACTGCATGCAAGGCAAGCGTCTTACCCACCGGACTATCACTCCAGCCCCTGTATGCCTTCTTTGAGCAAGTTTCTGTTCATTTTTCTCCTCGTATTTTGTGAGGCAAGCCACACGCAGTGGTGCTCAGGGGTTACTCCTAGCTCTACACTCAGGAATCACTCCTGACAGGGCTTGGGGGACCATATAGAATGGCGGGGGTTGGAACCCAGGTTGGTGGCATGCAAGGCAAGCACCCGACCCCCTGAATTATTTCTCCAGCCCCTCTTCCCCCCATTTTTTGGATGGGGGTTGGGTGGTTTTTTTTTGAAAAAAGTTCATATAGAGTTTTTATAGAATCTTTTATATATCTCAGATATCAACCCTTTATCTGATGAGTGGTGGACAAATAATTCTCTCCTAGTCTGCGGGGTGTCTTTTTATTCTGGTCATCATTTCCTTTGTGGTACAGAAGTCTCATTCCTCTTTAATAAAACGTCTCGACTTTGCTATTTGTCTTCTCCTGAAACTCATTTCTTTGAGACAGAAAAATGAACCTAGAAAATCTGGGAGGCGCTTGGGACTGATTTTCTTTTTTTCTGTTGTCAAAGCTTTTTGCAACATCACCCCTTCTCCCCCGCCCCCCCCCCCCCCGCCCGCCCGCTCCGGCCTGAAAATATAGGACTCTCTGGGGCTAGGATAAGCTGGAACAGACCGGTCTGAGGCTTGTGGTTGAAGGGTGCAACCACTTCTCCCTGGGACAAGCTGTCCGGGTTCAGTCTTGCTCTGATGGGGCCAAAGCAGAAATCCAGGAGCTCTTGCACTAATGAGGCCGGGAGGCCCCTGGCCGAACGGGACCGGCCCCTGGAGACTGCACAATAGAGCCTCGTCCACCTTGCGCTTCATGATCATACTAAACACACCCCCAAGCTGTGCCTCTGCCATTTTCTGGGCATGCCATGTATGTGCCTTGTATGTTTCTGGCTTGCATCTGCTCTCTGTTTTCCTCATGAATATGCACGAATTTCCTGGAAAACGACTAGAATACGTATCAGCTCTTATGTCACTCTAGCTCTGTGGGAGTCAAATCAGACGCCCTCAGCCCCTGTCTCTGTCTTTTTATTGTTGTTTTTGCAAGAGGCCACACTCGGCGATGCTCTACGGTTACTCCTGGCTCTGCACTCGGGAATTATTCCTGGCGGTGCCCAGGAGACCACACGGGATGCCGGGGATCGAACCCGGGTGAGCCTCATACAAAGCAAGCGCCCTGTTCACTGTCCTATCGCTCCTGTCTTTGAAACTGTTCTCCAGCCCCAGCTGCTGGGCATCCTTCCCAGATGAAGTGCTTTTCATGCCAGTGACATCCCTCTCTTCCTGGCTTTTTCCAGGACACCACCATGAAGAGCATAACTTCACCTCATCCTGAGAACCCTGGCACCCAGAAGGTTCCAGAGAGAAGGATTCGCTTTCACTCTGTGTTCATCAGCTGGGAGCCGTGAGGGCGCTGCGGCAGCTTGGGAAGGTGGATGAACTTCGCCATCCTGACCTCCCCTTGCTGCCGGCTGTTCCCGCAGTGTCTTTGTAGCCCAGGTCTGGGAGAGGAAACTCTCTCTTGGGGGCTACTTCTCCTGCTCTCGGGCTCCCTTCACGCTCACTAACTGCTCCTTGAACCGGGGGCAGACTTTCCCTTGACCAAGCATGCAAGTGATGTGATGAGCCAGGGAGCACAGAAGTGATAGAGTGGGGGGGGGGCAGTGAGGCTGGAGCGATAGCACAGCGGGTAGGGCATTTGCCTTGCACACGGCTGATCCAGGTTCGATTCCCAGCATCCCATATGGTCCCCTGAGCACTGCCAGGAGTGATTTCTGAGTGCATGAGCCAGGAGGAACCCCTGTGCATCACCAGGTATGACCCAAAAAGAAAAAAAAAAAAAAGAAGTGTTAGAGTGGGAGTGGAGCACCAGAAAATCTAGTTCATGAAAGGGTTAATCTAATGGGTCATTTTCATGTCACCCACCCCAAAGGGTACCCAATGAACAATAGATAAAGGAATGCTGGGCATGGGAAATAACAGTGAATAAAGGGAAGTCCCTGGCCAGGAGGGGAAGAAGAGAAGAAGAATGGACAAAGAAAGGACAAGAGGGAAGGAGGGGGAGAGAAGTGGAGGAGGGGAGGAGAGGAGAGAGGAAGAGGAAAGGAGGGGATGGAGATGGTTGCTCAGGCCTAACCAAACCCAAGCCAATTCAGAATCTCCAAAGGGCCAGAAAGATAGTACAGTGGGTAGGGCACTGTAGACCCCATAGGATCCCCTGAGTTCGCCAGGTGTGATCCTGAGTACGGAATGTCTCAGATGTGGCAGAGGTGCTGTGTGAAGTCAGTGGCAGCACCAAGCCAACCCTCTGAGGTCTCAGCAATCTTTTTGGATTGGGGAGTGGGACACACCCCATCATACTCAGGGTTTACCCTGGCTCTCTGCATAAAGATCACTCTGGCGTGGGGCTGGAGCCATAGTACAGCAGGTAGGCATTTGCCTTTCACGCGGCCGACATGGGTTCTATTCCCAGCATCCCATATGATCCCCTGAACACCACCAGGAGTGATTTCTGAGTGCAGAGCCAAGAGTCAGCCTTGAGCATTGCCGGGTGTGACCCAAAAAGCCAAAAAAAATCACTCTGGCAGGGCTCTGGGAACCCTGTGCAGTGATTGATTGACATTCTAGCCAGGCTCAGCTTGTGGCAAGGCAAGGGCTAAGGAATCTTACTGACAGCCAAGAATAGTCAGTGGAAGACACCCACACCCACAGGCTGCGGTGTGGACGGATCCTGGTGTGTCATTCTCCCAAGGGTGGAGGCTGGGGTAGCTCAAGACTAGAGCTTTTCATTCATAAGTCATCACATTCATAAAGAAGGGGAAGTAGCTACCAGTGGAGATGAGCAAAGCACCGGTTGCTTTCCTGAGGCTAGTAATGGATCCTTAATGAACAATTTACCTCGTGGCTCTGCACTCTTTCCCCTGACGGTCAGCAGGAGGTCACAAGGACGGATGTTGGGCCTGCGGTCTCACAAGGCTGGAGGTGGGGGCAGGGGGGGCTTGAAGGCATTGATGGAAGCTTTAAATAGCTGTAGGGCAGGGTGGGGCAGAAGAAAGGAAGGAAGGAAGAAGGAAGGAAGGAAGGAAGGAAGGAAGGAAGGAAGGAAGGAAGGAAGGAAGGAAGGAAGGAAGGAAGGAAGGAAGGAAGGAAGGGAGGAAGGGAGGGAGGGAGGGAGGGAGGGAGGGAGGGAGGGAGGGAGGGAGGGAGGGAGGAAAGAGGTTATAGCTGTAGAGGGACAAAGGGACAAAAGATGATCAGGTAGGTTCTTGGGTACAGCTGGGAGCCAGCCCCAGGGCTAGTGGTGTTGCCATGAAGCAATGAGTAACCCACTGTAGAAACTTGAGTGGGCAGAAAGCCTTCAGGGTTTCAGGATTAGACTTTGGTCTTTCCCAGGGAAATCTTGAGATGAAAGAGAATCTGGGTCTGGTTAAGAGAAAGAATGATTTATTTGTGGAGTATGGAATAACATAACATGAGGCTGACACCCAAGGACAGTAGATACAAGGGCCAGGAGGATTGCCCCATAGCTGGAAGCCTGCTTCATGAGCGGAGGGGAGAAGGCAGATGGAATAGAGAAGGGATCACTAAGAAAGTGATGGCTGGAGGAACCAGTTGGGATGGGAGTGTGTGCTGTAAGTAGATAATGGACCAAACTGATGA
This sequence comes from Sorex araneus, assembly GCF_027595985.1. NCBI lineage: Eukaryota > Metazoa > Chordata > Mammalia > Eulipotyphla > Soricidae > Sorex > Sorex araneus. The sequence goes on from NC_073313.1 coordinate 42,072,863, forward strand.
CCTCTCAGTGTCTGTGTTGCAAGACATAATGCCCAAAAGTAGAGAGAGAGTATGGGGAATGTTGTCTGCCATGGAGGCAGGGGGAGGGTTTGGAAAGGGGGGTTATACCCGGGATATTGGTGGTGGGGAATGTGCACTGGTGGAGGGATGGGTGTTTGATCATTGTGTGATTTTAACCCAAACATGAAAGCTTGTAACTATCTCACAGTGATTCAATAAAAAAAAAATTTAAGAGAGAGAAAGAATGATGGGGCTGGGGAGAAGATTCAAAGGCTTGAGTGCAGACTTTGCCTGCTAGACACCTGGATTCCATCCCTGGCACTGCATGGTTCCCCAAGTAGTACCAGGAGTGACCCATGAGCACAAAGCCAGGAGCAGCTCCACCCGACATAAAAGAAGAAAGGGAAGGAAGGGAAATGGAGAGAAGGAGGGAGGAAGCGGGGAAAGATGAGGGAAGGAGGAAAGGACAGGAAGGGCGTTGAGGCAGGAAACAGCAGGCTAAGGGCTGCTCAGGTGATCGGCATCCGAACAGCTTCTGTTGACAACACTGATTTGGTCTTGAAAGCAGTTGTTGCCAAGGCATGGTCTCGCCTTTGTGATTATCTGGAAGCTGGACTGGCTGTGATCATCTCACTGGCAGAAGATTCCCTCCATTTCATTATTTCTGCAGAAATAGAAGCCATCATTTATGAATTTCCTCATTTGTTCATTTCTGTATCCAACGTTGAATGTTTACACTGTGCTCTGTGAACATACACAGGTCCCTGCTACCCTGGAGCTGAACCATATGAAAAGAAGCTTTTCTCCCAATCCCCCTTCAAATAAGACATAAATCCTCAGCTTATTTCCCCAAGGTTCAGCCCCTGCTATGGGCCCAGTGTTCCCAGAGCACATTGTAAACATGCAACCTTGGATTCATGTGTGAGTGAAAACTGAAGCCGAAAAATGTCTTTTAATCATGTTGAAATAAGTTCATTCATTATTAAAGATGGTTAGGAGTAAATGATGGACAGTAAAATGCAAAAACATTAAGTGAAGCACATACTGTGTTTTCATCTGTGCATCTCACCCACAGAGCACCCCATCCAGATCAAGATTCCGAACCTTTCCAGCACCCCGGAAAGTTCCCCTATGCTTCCCCCAAGTCTACCTTCCCAGCCTCAGACACAATAAAAATCCTGACTTCTATCATCATAGATTAAGAGGACGCAATGCTCTTGATTAGGTTTCTCAGGGGGTTGCTAGAGTTCTAAAGTCACTGGATCTGGTATCTAGTCACTCAAAGAAGGAAAGGGCCCAGTAAAACTTGGGAGACAAGCTTGCCCTATGTCTTGATCAGGAAAACAACATATTTCAAGCAGAACAAATTCTGTAGCAAAAGTTAAGGTATTTTAAAATCATTGCAAGAACCAGCAAGGCCAAAGTCACAGGACGGCCCGAGAAATAGTACAGGGGTTATGGTTCTTGTTTGCATGCAGCTGAGCTGGGTTTGATCCCCAACATCACATATCATGCCCTGAGTGAGCGTAGCCAGAAGTGATCCCTGAAAGTGGAGCTCCTGAGCACTGCCAGGTGTGGTCCCCAAACAAACAAGCAAACAAAAGTCACAGGAATGTCCCTGGGTTATTGGTTTCAAAATTATGGCCACAGCAAGGGAAGCCCCCCAAAGGAAAGAACCTTGAGATAAGCTCAATAGATCTGAAATCTGAATGTGCTAAAGAAGGGGCTGGGAGGGAAGGAACTTTGGGACAATGATGGAGGGACCCTGGTATTCTGGTGGGCACAGTATAGCAACACTACACACATACACACACATATTTTATTGGAACATTAGTGGAGGGTCTTGGGCACTTTGATGGCAATGAAGGTGTTACAGATGAAATAAGGAGCGAAAAGCCAATCAAAGTGAAAGTGAGAGAGGAGTTCATTTACATATTTGATCCTATTGGTTGATCCTGCAAACCTTCCTCTGGAAAGGCCTTCAAAACCTGATTGGTGTGTAACCAATTAGCAAGCAGAAACAATTTAAGGAGCGGGAATATCAGGTCACTGTACAGTAGGTGTGCCTGTTACCATGGTTGGTTTCCAGTTGGTCTCCCACATACATATACAATATGATTAAAATTGGTGCACAAAGGAATCACACAGCAAAAACAGCTGATGGGCAGGAATCTGAAATTATTCCGTGTATAGAAGACAAAAAGGAAGTGTGCTGGTCTGGGTTGCTGTCTCAGATGCTTGCTGGTACTACTGCTACTAAAGATTACATCAAAGTCAGTCAGCAGAGCTGTACCTCTGCAAAAAAAAAGAGGTGTAACACTGAAGACATCTGGTGGGCAGCATACTAATCTTACAAGCAATCCACAAGAACCCTAAGGTTAGTCCACTGTAACAATGGTGCAGTACGTCAGAGCTGGAGAGATATTACAGTGGGTAGTGCACTTGCTTTTGCATGCGGCTGACCCGGGTTCAATCCCTGGCACTGCATATAATCCCCTGACACACCCAGCACTGTTTCCTGTGCACAAAACCAGGAGTAAGTCCTGAGTGTTGCTGAATGGGTTCCCCCGAAAAAAACTTTGTATGTTAAAAAAAAACATAAATGTTAACACTATGAAGCCATGTTACTTGAAAGAAAGAAAGAAAGAAAGAAAGAAAGAAAGAAAGAAAGAAAGAAAGAAAGAAAGAAAGAAAGAAAGAAAGGAAGGAAGGAAGGAAGGAAGGAAGGAAGGAAGGAAGGAAGGAAGGAAGGAAGGAAGGAAGGAAGGAAGGAAGAGAATTTTTTTTTTAAATTTATTTATTTTTAATTAGAGAATCACCGTGAGGGTACAGTTACAGATTTATACACTTTTGTGCTTATATTTCCCTCATACAAAGTTCGGGAACCCATCCCTTCACCAGTGCCCATTCTCCACCACCCGTAAACCCAGTGTCCCTCCCACCCTCCCCAATCCCATCTCCCCCCCACCCCACCCTGCCACTGTGGCAAGGCATTCCCTTCTGTTTTCTCTCTCTAATTAGCTGTTGTGGTTTGCAATAAAGGTGTTGAGTGGCCGCTGTGCTCAGTCTCTAGCCCTCATTCAGCCCGCAACTCTCTTCCCCCACATGGCCTTCGACTACAATGTAGTTGGTGATCGCTTCTCTGAGTTGACCTTTCCCCGGAACGTGAGGCCAGCCTCGAAGCCATGGAGTCAACCTCCTGGTACTTATTTCTACAGTTCTTGGGTGTTAGTCTCCCACTCTGTTATTCTATATACCATAGATGAGTGCAATCTTTCTATGTCTGTCTCTCTCTTTCTGACTCATTTCATTCAGCATGAAACTTTTCATGCCCATCCACTTAACTACAAAATTCTTGACCTCCTTTTTTCTAACAGCTGCATAGTATTCCATTGTATAGATGTACCAAATTTTCCTCAACCAGTCATCCGTTCTGGGGCATTCGGGTTTTTTCCAGATTCTGGCTATTGTAAACAGTGCTGCGATGAACATACATGTGCAGATGTTGTTTCGATTGTACTTTTTTGCCTCTCTGGGATATATTCCCAGCAGTGGTATTGCTGGGTCAAATGGGAATTCAATATCTAATTTTTTGAGAGTCGTCCAAATTGTTTTCCAGAAGGGCTGAACCAGTCGGCATTCCCACCAGCAGTGAAGAAGGGTCCCTTTCTCCCCACATCCTCTCCAACAGCGGTTGCTTTTGTTCTTTTGGACGTGTGCTAGTCTCTGTGGTGTGAGGTGGTATCTCATGGTTGTTTTGATCTGCATCTCTCTGATGATTAGTGATGTAAAGCACTTTTTCATGTGCCTTTTGGCCATTCGTATTTCTTCCTTGGTAAAGTTTCTGTTCATTTCTTTGCCCCATTTTTTGATGGGGTTGGATGTTTTCTTCTTGTAGAGCTCAACCAGTGCTTTATATACCATTGATATCAACCCCTTATCTGATGGGTATTGTGTAAATATCCTTTCCCATTCTGTGGATAGTCTTTGTATTCTGGTCACTGTATCTCTTGCGGTGCAGAAGCTTTTTAGTTTAATGTAGTCCCATTTGTTGATCTCTGTTTTTACTAGATTGCTTAGTTCCGTGTCACCTTTGAAGATACCTTTATCTTCAATATCGTGGAGGGTTTCGCCGACCTTGTCTTCAATGTACCTTATGGTTTGTGGTCTAATGTTGAGGTCTTTAATCCATTTTGATCTGACTTTTGTGCATGGTGTCAGGTCAAGGTCTAAACCCATTTTTTTGCATGTGGTTGTCCAGTTGTGCCAGCACCATTTGTTAAAGAGGCTTTCCTTGCTCCACTTCACATCTCTTGCTCCAGAAGGAAGAGAATTTTAAATCATGCCATCATAGCTGCAGCCCAGAGACTAGGAAACTGCTCCATGCCCCAACTGTCTCACCAGCAAGCTGGACACTGCATTCTGTGAGAAGTCTGGCCCCCTCAAACATGCACAGGTGTTGATCATGTTGGTCATGACTCTAGGAACAGGAAATCAACTTCTGTCTTTCTTCTACTTTCCAAACTATCACTCATATGTGTCTGATGGTGAAATCCTAATTGTATCCAGAAAACCCTAGTTGCAAGGAGAGTGATCTCTGAAGCCCTGAGATACAGAAAGAGCCACAGAAGGACGTGGTAATGAATGGTGAGTTTCTGGCACATCTTCTAAGTGTGCATGACATGACTTAGCTAAGAGACTAATCACCTCCAACATATAGAATAGCTTCTGATGCATCGGATTTTACTTCTCTTAGATCAAAATATTATTATTACTATTATCATTACTATTATTATTATTTTGTTTTAGGGGCCATACCTGGCAATGTTCAGCCATTACTCTTGGCTCTGCACTCAGGAATCACTCCTGGCAGTGCTTGGGGGACAAAATGGGATGCTGGTAATCGAACCCCAGATCGGCTGTATGTGAAGCAAGAGCCCTACCTACTATACTATCTCTCCAGCCCCAGATGAAAAGTATTCTATTCTCAAGAAACAGAGGGATTTGTCAGCAGGCAAATGGACACACACGAGCCTGCCAGAGGGGCTAAAGAGATTGGAAGGAGTCATGGTGTTTGTTTTGCACTGCAGCCAACCCAGGTTTGATCCCAAGCACTGCATGGTCCTCCAAGTACTGGCAGGAAGCATGTTCCCTGGGCACCATTAAGAGTGATCCTCAAGAACAGAGGCAGGAGGATCTCTAAGCACCACCAGGTGTTGCCCAACCCTCCCAAAATGGAGCCTGAGAGTAGGGGTCCCCAAGCAGTATCCAGTGGAGAACATGCTCACCATAGTATAGGTCTTTGTCACTGTTGTTTTCTGTTTTGGTTTTTGGCCACACCTGGCAGTGCACAGAGGATTGTCCTGGCACTGCTCAGGGGATCAGTGCTAGGAATTGAACTGGGGTCAGTAGCCAGCAAAGCAAGTGGCTTAACCCTTGAGCTGTGTCCCTGGCCCTAGTCTGTGTTCTTTTGGCCACAAGCCCCAATATGTGATCAATGAACCAATGCAAAAGAAGAGGTTGCCAAGAAGAATTCGGGCGTTTCGGTAAGCCACGCAGGCCGGAGAATGCTCTGGACCCCAGACTGGGCCAGCAACACCGGGGAGCCAGACGGAGGAGTACAGCCGGTACGCCTTCTCCAGATGGAGCCCCAGCGACACTGAACAGCTACTAACACGGCTCTGGGATGCGGGACTGGGACATCTCCAAATCGCGACACGGCCGCGCGACCTTTTCTGAAAAATAGAAACATACAATCTATTGATGCCATCCAGCATGTCTGACTGTTGGAGGAAAACCTCCAAATAATCATTGTGAGATTCCTGTTGAAAAATTGAATGTAATCAAAGTAAGGAAAGAGTAAAGTGAAAAATGTCTGCCACACAGGCAGAGGGGGAGTGGGAGGGGGGGTATGCAGGGGTTTGGTGGTGGATCAAATATGAAACCTTTGTAACTGTATTTCACAGTGATTCAATAAAAAATAATTTAAAAAAAAAGAAGAAGAGGTTGCCCTCACATCCATTAAGAGAGTTGCTATTGGGGCTGGAGTGATAGCACAGCAAGTAGGGCGTTTGTCTTGCACGTGACCGACCCAGGTTCGATTCCCAGCATCCCATATGGTCCCCTGAGCACGGCCAGGAGTAATTCCTGAGTGCAGAGCCAGGAGCAACCTCTGAGCATCGCTGGGTGTGACCCAAAAAGCAAAAAAAAAAAAAAAACGAGAGAGAGAGAGAGAGAGAGAGAGAGAGAGAGAGAGAGAGAGAGAGAGAGAGAGAGAGTTGCTATCAAGCCAGGGAGATAGCTTCAGAGCCAGAATACAGGTTTAGCATGTAGAAGCAAAAAATTTAATCCCAGGGGCTGGAGAGATAGCACAGCGGGTAGGGCATTTGCCTTGCACGCGGCCGACCCGGGTTCAAATCCCAGCATCCCATATGGTCCCCTGAGCACGGCCAGGAGTGATTCCTGAGTGCAGAGCCAGGAGTAACCCCTGTGCATCACCAGGTGTGACCCAAAAAAGCAAAAAAAAAAAAAAAAAATTTAATCCCAGATTAGCATGGTCCCACATGCACTGTCAGGAGTGACCCCCACGCATCAATCTGGGAGTAACCCTAAGCACCATTGGATGTGCCCCCCCAAAAAACAAACAAACAAAAACAGCATAAACAAAAGATGGCTATTATCAAACTCCCTGAAAACAGCAAGTGTTGATGAAGAGATAGGAAATTTAGAGACTAGCGAAACAGTACAGTGGGCAGGGCATTTTTGATCCTTGGCATCCCATAAGGTTCCCTGAGCACCACCAGGAGTGATTCCTGAATACAGAGCCAGGAGCAACCTCTGAGCATCGCTGGGTGTGGTCCAAAAATAAAAATATATATAAAAAGTCAGTTATCTTGATACAAAAATGTATTCATCATTTAATAAAAAGAAGAAAAGAAAAATGTAACTTTTTTGCTCTGTTACTAAGAATATAGTTGCTATGAAAATCAGTATAGGACAGGGGAGAAGGTGCTTGCCTTGCATGTGGCCAACTCCAGTTCCATCCCTGACACAGCATATGGTCCCCGGAGCACTGCCAGGAGTGATACCTAAGCAGAGTCAGGAGGAAGCACTGGGCACTGCCAGGAGTGACCCCTCTGAAGAAAAGAAACTGGTAGTTCTTCAGAAAACTAAAACCAGAAATACCATGTGATCTAGCAATTCTACCTCAGGGTGTACAGTCCAAAGAACAGATTTGAAGGCAGATTTAAAGAGATACTTACACAGGCATGTTCATAGCAACATTACTCACACCAACATTCACAAGAGCCCAATGTCCACCAACAGATGAACAAAATCAAGAAAATTCTTTCACAAACTAGATTATTTCATTAGTAACTATTATTTGACTTAGAGGCCACACCCAGTGCCAGTTGGGAGTCACTCTTGCTGCTGCTTGGGGGACCATGCAGTGCTGGGGATCAAACCCGGGTTTCCCACATGCAACATGCACTCCAGACCTTTGAGCTATCTCGCCGATTCTAGGTTTCCATTCATAATTATGAAATAACAAATTTTCATTCCAATCAAAGGGTGCCCTCCTCTACCACTGTCTTTATGTCATCTCTAATCAGTCCCTTCACCCCCCCCCGCCCCCACAAACACCTTCCCACACTGCCTGCTAATCTCATTTTTGTGATTCAAGGCCAAGGTTTGTCATTGTTGGATACTGACTATTCTCTTGTTTTGTTTCTCTATATGCCACAGGTAAGTGACATCAGCCAGTGTTTGTTCTTCTCCCTCTGTCTAATTTTGCTTGACATAATGACCTCCAGTTCCATCCAAGTTGCAGTAGTGTGCATGATATCATCTATTCTTCCAGCTGCGTAGTGTTCCATTCCATACTATTCTTTCTGGGCTGGAGCTATAGCCCAGCAGGTAGTATGTTTGCCTTGCATGCAGCCAACCCGGGTTCGATTCCTCCGCCCCTCTCGGAGAGCCTGGCAAGCTACCAAGAATATCTCGCCTGCATGGCAAAGCCTGGCAAGCTACCCGTGGCGTATTCGATATGCCAAAAACAGTAACATCTCACAATGGAGACGTTACTGGTGCCCGATCGAGCAAATCAATGAGGAACGAGATGACAGTGATACAGTGATACTATTCTTCCTACTGCATAATATTCCATTGCATACTATTCTTCCAGCTGCATAGCATTCCATTCCAGCTGCCTAAGAATTCCATCTATTCTTACAGCTGCATTGTGTTCCAGAAGTTGTGGTTCTTCAAGAGCACAACTTCTTTTTTTTTTTTTTTAATTTTTTAAATTTTATTGAATCACCATGAGATACTTACAAGCTTTCATGTTTGGGTTACAATCTTACAATGATCAAACACCCATCCCTCCACCAGTGCACATTCCCCACCACCAATATCCCGGGTATACTCCCCCTTTCCCACCCTCCCCCTGCCTCTGTGGCAGACAATATTCCCCATACTCTCTCTCTACTTTTGGGAATTATGGCTTGCAACACAGACACTGAGAGGTCATCATGCTTGGTCCATTATCTACTTTCGGCATGCATCTCCCATCCCAACTGGTTCCTCCAGCCATCATTTTCTTAGTGATCCCTTCTCTATTCCATCTGCCTTCTCCCCTCTGCTCATGAAGCAGTCTTCCAGCTATGGGTCAATCCCCCTGGCCCATATCTACTGTCCTTGGGTGTCAGCCTAATGTGATGCTACACTCCACAAATGAGTGCAGTCCCTCTATATCTGTCCCTCGCTTTCTGACTCATTTCACTTAGCATGATACTCTCCATGTTTATCCATTTATAAGCAAATTTCATTACTTCATCTCTCCTAACAGCTGCATAGTATTCCATTGTGTAGATGTACCAAAGTTTCTTTAATCACTCATCTGTTTTAGGGCACTCGGGTTGTTTCCATATTTTGGCTATTGTGAACAGTGCTGCAATAAATATATAAGTACAGATGTCATTTCTACTGTGCTCTTTTGCATCTTTGGGACATATTCCCAGAAGTGGTATTGTGGGGTCTTATGGAAGCTCAATTTCTAGTTTTTGAAGAATTGTCCATATTGTTTTCCAGAAAGGCTGGACCAGTCGGCATTCCCACCAACAGTGAATGAGCGTCCCTTTTTCCCCACATCCATGCCAGCACTGGTTGCTTTTGTTCTTTTGAATGTGTGCCAGTCTCTGTGGTGTGAGATGATATCTCATTGTTGTTTTGATTTGCATCTCCCTGATGACTAGTGATGTGGAGCATTTTTTCATGTGCCTTTTGGCCATTTGTATTTCTTTTTTGAGGAAACTTCTGTTCATTTCTTCTCCCCATTTTTTGATGGGGTTGGAGGTTTTCTTCTTATACAATTCTACAAGTGTCTTGTATATCCTGGATATTAATCCCTTATCAGATGGGTATTGGGTAAGAGCACAACTTCTTGATATAAGGATAACTCTTTTTTCTATCTTTTGGAGTGGGGTACACCTGGCAGGGCTCAGAGCTTACTCCTGGCTTAGAAATCTGTTATCACTCCTGGCAGGGCCCAGGGACCTCTGGGGTTCTGGGGATCAAACCCAGGTCAGACACATACAAGGTAAGTGCCCTACCTGCTGTACTATTACTCCAGCCCCAGGAGGATGATTCTTATAGGAATTCTGCTGACTGAAATAAGTCAGTCACCAAAAGACAGTGTTTCTTGGGGCCAGAGCAATAGCACAGCTGATAGGGCATTTGCCTTGCACGTGGCCGACCCGGGTTCGATTCCCAGCATCCCATATGGTCCCCTGAGCACTGCCAGGAGTAATTCCTGAGTGCAGAGCCAGGAGTGACCCCTGTGCATCACTGGGTGTGACCCAAAAAGCAAAAACAAAAACAAACCAAAAAACCAAACAGTGTTTCTTGCCCAGCAAGATATATCTAAAGGAGTCAGATTTATGGAGTCAGAAAGTATAATGGTGGCTGGAGGGACAGGGGCAGAAGAGATGTTGCCTTATAGTCTGAAAGTGGTTGTATTTCAGCTCAGAGGCAGATGGTGGTGAAGGCTACTCAACACTGTGAATACACTTAATACTACGGAACTGTACACATAAAATGGTAAAATTCTTTCCTGATTTTTGGGCCACACTCGGCGGTGTTTCAGGCTAATTGCTTAGGAATCACTCCTGATGGGGCTTAGGTGACCATATGCAGTGCCGGGGATTGAACCCGGGCCAGCCATTTCAAGGCAAGTGCCCTATCTACTATATCATCTCTCCAGACCCTACAATGTTTATTTTTTATTTTGGGGTCACACCGGCAGTGCTCAGGGGGTTACTCCTGGTTCTGCACTAAGGAATCACTCCTGGCAGTCTCGGGGACCAAATGGGATGCCAGAGATCGAATCTGGATCCGGAGACTACAAAACAAACACCTTACCTGCTGTACTATCTGGCCCCTCTAAAATAAATTTTTTAAAGAGGAAGTTGCCTTTTGAGAATTTGTGGGTATCACACATTCCTAAGTTTGGGAATGTATTTGAGCCTCTGGGAGCTAAGATCTCAGAATTTCCAAGCTGTGAGGCATTGTGGACAAATCTGCTCTTTTCTGTCTCCTTGGCTCTGGATGTTTGTTTTTCTTTCTGTCGTCCACTTTGTTGTTACTGTTTGATTTTTATTAGGCCACATTTGGCTGTGCTCAGGACTTAATCCGGGATCATTTTTGCTAGGGCTTGGGGGACCGTTCTGTTTCCCAGTGTCTCTGGCCTTCTGATGACATGGCCCAGAAGAACTCAGTAACTTACAGGAGGTCAACTATTAAAAAAGAATCCTTATCATCCCTTGGCCCTATCCACAGAATTCTAGGACAGAGGAACAGATGGGTCGAGGCTAGGCTGTGTAACTGTGCTTCCGTTGGAACTCAGAGAGTGCAAACCGAAGTGGCAGTCAGAAAGTGTTCTGTGGAGGAACATTCTCACGGATGGAGAGCTATGGTCTGGACAACCACTTCCCAAAGACAGCTTCTTAAAGTGTCCTGTCAGTCTGACACAAATGCCCATTCCTCGATCCTATGGAGATGGGCTGCAACACAGCCCGACACATTATGTATTTGCTGTGAATATATACTCGCCAAGTTGATCTTGAGTCGAGAGTTCCTTGTCACTTGCACTGCTGGAGAGAATAAACCAACCAGGTTGACATAAATATGCAGATAAGACTACCGTGTACTTATCTAGCGCATCATAACTGAAACAGATTCTGGAGGCCCGAGAGATAGTACAGAGGGGAAGGTGCTTGCCTTGCACGCAGTCAAGCTGAGTTCAATCCCCAGCATCCCATCGGGTCCCCTGAGCACTGCCAGGAGTAATTTCTAGATGCAGAGCCAGGAGTAACCCCTGAGCACTACCAGATATGATCCAAAAAGCCAAAATAATAAATAAATAAATAAACAGGATTCTATTTGCAACATAAAGCTCTTTGGCACTGATTCTCTGGGGTCAGTGTCGCAGAGTCCAATTCACTGGGGTCCTGGGCTGGAGGGGTGAGGGCTGAATTCTGTCCTGGAGTGAATTGCCACAGTGCAGAGCGTCACTCCATTCAGTCTGGAGAAGGCAGTGAACATGCCAACCACAACTCTGGTCTTACTTTGGAAACATTCACACCCACTGGAGACATGTTTGGTAAACATCAAATTCTCCCAACATAAACTGAAATCACAGGCAAATAATTTCAACCAAGTCAAAGGAAGCTATGCCTTTTAAAATTCAAAAATGCAAACTTAGAGAAAGCCAGCAAGGGAACCACAAATGGCCCAAAGCATCAGAACTGAAGATTTTTGTCTACAGATTTGAGCTTACCTGGGGCTGTTAGATTAGAGTTATATAAACATTATATAAACATTTTAGGTTTAACATTGGTTTGTCATTTCTCCTCGACCTTTCTCCTCCACTGCAAGGAGCTTAGGTTTACTGAGTAATAACCATCACAATGCCCCCAAAGCACTCCCATTACCTCGGTATTCATCTTTAACTTCTCCTTTGTGTTCCGCTTCCCCTATCTGTTAATCACTCACTTCCCCTAACCAGAGCCTGTGACTTGTAAAGTCAAATTCTTCAGACATCTCTGGATTTTGTATTTGTAAGTGAAATATATAGATGGATCCATGAAAGAGTCATGAAAGACTATTTATAAGGACTGGAGCGATAGCAGAGCATGCAGCCGATCCGGGTTCTATTCCTCCGTCCCTCTCGGAAAGCCTGGCAAGCTACCGAGAGTATCCTGCCCACAAGGCAGAGCCTGGCAAGCTACCCGTGGCATATTTGATATGCCAAAAACAGTAACAAGTCTCACAATGAAGACGTTACTGGTGCCCGCTCGAGCAAATCGATGACCAACGGGATGACAGTGCTACAGTGCAGTGCTAAGTGAAATACTGCTTTTCTCTTTTCCTTATGTCCTTTGCATCGTTTACTTTAGAGCAATGTCTTTTTTTGTATAGAAATAAAAAGACAGTTAATGCTATGCTTTTATAACTTGGGAATTGACCCCAAATATTTACTTTTGGGCATGTCATATTTATTCAACTTAAGCCCCAGTTGCCCTTAGTTTCTAGTACTCCAGAAGCAGGGTCCGATGAAGGGACTGGATAGACTCAGGGCAAGCAGTAAGCTACCCTGTCATCAAAACAGGACAGGCTAAGTGCCATAAAACTTATAATAAGCTAAGAACATGGTCGTGGACGAATTCTGTCCTGACCCAAAGAGAAGTGACTGGACAAGGACCCTGCTAGGGTTAGGAATGTCTAATCCAGCCTGAGGACTGTAGTCTGAGATCTATAGCCAGATGTTCCCAGGAGAGCCTCCCTCTAAGCTTTTACTGTGTCCATACAAAATGACTAGAAAGATTATTAAAAAGTAATTTAAGGTGACTGTTTAAATGGCTATGGACTAAGGAAAGGAGAAACACGGTCTTAGATGAAATTCCACCCTTGAGCAGATGTCCAAGCAGGATGAGATCTTGGTCTTAGAAGAGCTTCTTCGGAAGGAAGGGCTGTCATATATTGATGATGCTACCTCACCTATGTGTGATTGCTACTCCCAACCCTTGGAGATTGTTCTCTATGACTAGGCTGTGGGAGTGGGCTGGAAGAGGAGGAATATGGGCAGTGAGACTGAAAGGAGGCAGAGGAAGAATCAACGGCAAGTGATCACCAACCAGCCTGACCCCAATTTTCTCCTTATTTGTCCATTGCCATTGGCCATCCGGGGTGGGAAAGTGGCTTGGCCACCAAACACATGTGGAGAGAGAGAGAGGACACCTTTACTTTGTGATTACACAGGGGGTGAAGGTGGAAGGTGGATGGGAAGGGTCCTTGGGACTTTGGTGGAGGGAAGCCTGTACCTTGGTGCTAGGTGTGGTGTTGGAACAATATGTGCATGAAAAGTATCATTAACTGCATTGTAAAATCACTGGGCCTCAATAAAAATGGGAAAGATAAAAGAAGCATACTAGATTTGTAAAACCTTTTACTGTCAAATGCAGCACACAGGTGAACAGGCCACATCAGCTGTCTGCATATAGATGATTATGATGATTATGAAATGAACTCTAGTAGAACTGAAGAGATTGTACAGCCCCACAGTTTTTCTTCTTTAAAAAAGTTTTTATTCTACTAAAGAGCCATGATTTACAAAGCTATTGATAGTTGAGTTTTAGACATATAATGTTCTAGCACCAATCCCACTACCAGCGTCAATTTCCCTCCACCAGAGTCCCCAAAGATCCCCCACACCACACCACACCACACCACCCCCAACCACTGCCTGCCACCTTGACAAGCACTTTTCATGGCTTTATTTTATTTTTATAAAGTTGTTCACAATAATTTATTATATTAAATAGGGGCTGGAGCAATAATACAGCGGGTAGGGTGTTTGCCTTGCACATGGCTGACTCGGGTTCAATTCCCAGCATCCCATATGGTCCTCTAAGCACCGCCAGGGGTGATTCCTAAGTGCAGAGCCAGGAGTAACCCCTGTGCATCACCAGGTGTGACCCAAAAAGCAAAAAAAAAAATTATTATATTCAATATTCCAACACCAATTCCACCACCATTATACCTTCCCACCACCATTATTTTGAATTTTCCCAACCATCACTCAAGCCTGCCCCAATAGCAGGCCCTAATTTATTTTGTATTGCTTGCTAGGAATAACCTGCTAAAAATGATGCAAAAAAGTTTCCTCAGAAGAAAGTGTGTGAAGATTATTGTATCTCACCCTGGAGCCATTAAGCCCTTGGATAAGAGATTACTAACATGTTGTTACAGGTTGAGTGTGCTAATACATATATATTTTTTTAATTGAGATTGGTTGCCTTCTACTTTATACACCATCCAATGTTGGTGTGCTATTCCTGGTACATCAGTGGTATAAAGTATGAGTTGTCAAATTCTTAGGAATTCTAAGATTTTAAATAAGGTGATATAGCTGGGGTTAAATTTTTAACTGGGTGATGACTTTGGGGTCTGGAGACATCTCTGCAGCTTGTTGATCTCTTCTGAAATTTATTTGTGAGTCTCTGGACCACGGCTGTTAATGAGCTTATATGGCACCAGAGGCAGTTTAGTGAGCATGACTGCCAGGCTCCCAGACAAGAACAGAGAGATGGGGGTAGGTTGCCCATTCCTGATTCCCTGAGATCCTAGAGATTTTGGTCACAAAACCCGCATACCTGTGTTTTTCACCAGATTCACTCATGGATGAGGCTCATCCAAGCCTATGGAGGTCAGTCATGAGCATGGCAGTGATTAGGTTTTGGAGGTTTTCGGCCGCCAGGGCTCTCTCTGTTTGGGCGGATGGTGGGCTCACCTGCCACCCTCCGGGGACAGGCACATTTTAAAATTTGGTGGTTATCATGTTTTTAGTGCTGTTGACACTGTGGTTTGGATATATGGCTATACCACTATATATTACCAATGTATAAGCCCATGACTTCTGCTCCCCTGTTACTTCCCTTTCTCATCTTCTTCCTTCCTCCTCAATTTCTTTCCTTCTCTGTCCTTCTAGTCCCTGTTCTTTGGGATTAACAATCTTTCCAAGAGAAGAAATTCCTCATTTTAATGAAGTAGGAGCTGCATGCTCAGGGGAATGGCACGATCTTAGCTACCAAGATGGGTGGGGACCAGGCATCTGATATCATTCAACATTGAGTTCTGGAATAATGGGGGGGGGCAGAATTAAGTAAGGAATGGAAATATGCGGTGCCCTGGATTCATTCCCCAGGGCCTCACACATGCAGAACCAGTGCTCTGTCACTAGCCTGTATGCCTGGTCCCGAGTAGCAACTAAATTGTGTCTCCTTTCAAATCTCTCTAAATCTCTACCTTTGAAAAGCAGGCGCCAGGCATCTGACATTGTGGGTTCTTCCTCCTCCTGGTGAGGCATGGCAGGACTTTCAACTCTTTGGCTTGAGAAGACAGACATGGTAGTGGGGGGGTGGGGGAGGGAGGAGGGCTTCTCTTAGGCTAACAGATGAATCATTTGCTCAACTATTATCCTGCCACAAACTTGCCCCCTCCATGCTTCAGTGGAAAAGTTCCCCCACTCAGCCCTGCTTGTTTACAGTGAATCAGAAGGATGACTTTCCTTCCTAAAGCAGAAGTTCCTATGCTCAAGAATGTGACCTTGAATCTATCTGCCCTTCCCAGGTTTCCTCGAGCATTTATTTTGCTGAATTCCAAGGCAAGACACAACAGCCAAGGCCCTTTGAGACCCCAGATGAAAAGGGCCTTTTGATTTAAAAAATATAAGAGATAAACTATTTACCCTGCCCTCCAAAAGGGATGCTATTTTTTTTTTCAGGACAGAATATGAAAAGATTGTGAGATTCTGAGATTTACTTGGGGAGAAGAAGAGGAAGGGAGGAAATTATTTTACATTCCAATCTATTTGAATGCATTCAGATGAAAAGAAATAAGAATGTCCTAGAACTCTTTCAAGAACAGAAACATTCAGTCCAATTCCCTTCCTTCATGGTGGATGAAATTGCAGGAGCTCTGTTCCACTTTAGCTGACTATATACAAAGTAAACCGAAAATAAAGTTTACTTTGTATTTTTGTTTGGTTTTGTTTTGTTGCTTTCGAGGTCAGTGCTCAGGGGTTACTCCTGACTCTGCACTCAGAAATTACTCCTGGTGGTGCACAGGGGACCTTATGGGATGCTGGGTATTGAACCCAGGTCGGCTGCGTGCAAGGCAAATGCCCTCCCCGCTGTACTATCACTCCAGCCCCACTAAAGTTTATTTTGACAATCTCTTTTTTAAAAAAAAAATTTTTTTAATTAGTGAATCACCATGAGGTACAGTTACAGACTTATAAACTTCCATGCTTGCATTTCAGTCATACAATGGCCGAGTATCCATCCCTCCACCAGTGCCCATTTTCCACCACCAATGGTCCCAGCATCCCTCCCATCATCCCCACCCCACCCCCCCTTCCCCCACCCCGCCTCTGTGGCAGGGCATTCCCTTTTGCTCTCTCTCTCTCTCTCTCCTTTTGGGTGTTGTGGGTTTTTGACAAGCTCTTTTAGGGCTGGTGGTCTGGACCCTATTCTTGGATTGACAACAAGATGGACAATTAATGACATTTTAGTTGACATGAAAAGAAAATTGGAGCTGGAGAGGTGACACAGGAGTTAAGGCCTTGCGTGCAGCTGAGCCCAGTTCAATCCCTGGTACTGAATATTGTTCCTGAGCACCAACAATAGCAATTCCTGAGCACAGATAGTACAGCTCAGTGTGGCCCAACACCCACTCACCCCCTCACAAATATAAATCATGGAAGAAATGTCTTCATTGTGTTTAAAATTGAATTTGGGAGGGGGGCCAAAGAGAGTACATTTCCAGGTTTGACCCAAACAACAACAACAACAAAAATATTTAAGGCTAGAGACATAGTTCAATGGGCTCATCACATGCTTTGCATGGCAGAGGACTGGATTTTTTTAAAAATTATTTTATTTTATTGAATCACCGTGTGGAAAATTACAATGCTTTCAGGTTTAAGTCTCAGTTATACAATGCTGAAACAACCATCCCACAACCATCCCTTCACCAATGCCCGTAGTCCACCACCAAAAAAAAAAAAAAAACCACGAAAAACCCAGTATACCTCCCATCCCGCTTCCACCCCCACCCCGCCTCCCCGAACTGATAAATTTCACTTTACTTTCTCTTTACTTTGCTTACATTCAATACTTCAACAAAAATCTCACTATTATTGTTAGGAGTGCCCCACTAGAGTCAGACTTGTTGTGAAGAGATATGAGGTCTTCATATCTCAAACCGCTATTGCGGCCGCGCGATTTTGGATTTCTGTAATTTAGCAACTAAGTCCAGGGAAATTTCTTCCAGATATTGGACCATTGCAAGCTTGAAACTCTCATCTGTGGTCCTCATAATATGGCGGTCGCCACGCCCTTCACCCTCGGGCAAGGAAAAGGACAAGAAATACCTTTCCCCTCCTGGGCAGGCATGGGGCCTCGACTTAGTTCTCAGTCTGGAGACATTCTGCAAGGAGCTGCCCATGCCAAAAGTAGTTTAGCTGGCCTCTGGAGTCATGCTCATGCAGCTGTGGAGAGGCCGCACACGTGAGGCCCCCAGGATCACATCTCGGCGGCGAGCAGGGCCAGTGCCGCCCACTTTCCCGAGAGCACAGCAGAGGACTGGATTTGATCCCCAGTACCACATGGTCCCCTGAGCACCACTCGGAGCACTGAGCCTGCAGTATCTGCTGAACACTGCTTAGTGTGGCCTCCAAATAAAAACATATATAAATCAAATTAAAATGCAAATTTCTTTTTCTTTTTGGGTCACACCTGGCGATGCACAGGGGTTATTCCTGGCTCTGCACTCAGGAATTACTCCTGGTGGTGCTCAGGGGACCCTATGGGATGCTGGGAATCAAACCCGGGTTGGCCGAGTGCAAGGCAAATGCCCTACCCGCTGTGCTATCGCTCCAGCCCCCCAAAATGCAATTTTTTAATTATTACAATTCTTGTCATCTATTTTCTTCAGGTCAGTCATCTTAAAGCTGCTTTAGACATTTTTTTTATAATCTCTAATTTTACATTACTGGTGGAAAATAATAGTCTCTCCTCTTTAAAGCCACATTTATGCAAATTCTCCTCTGGAAGAGTGCAAAGTTGAGTGTCAATAATTTCCTGTCACTGTCACTGTCGTCCCGTCTCTCATTGATTTGCTCAAGCAGGCACCAGCAATGTCTCCCTTGTGAGACTTGTTACTGTTTTTGGCATATCGAATACGCCACGGAGAGCTTGCCAGGCTCTGCCATGTGAGCGAGATACACTCGGTAGCTTGCTGGGCTCTCTGAGAGGGACAGAGGAATCGAAGCCGGGTTGGCTGCATGCAAGGCAAACGCCCTACCCACTGTGCTATCGCTCCAGCCCCCTTAAAACAATAATTTCCTACAAGTGAGAAAAACCAAGATTTCATTACCCAATCTGAGAGTGGATATGGTAAAACTTAAAGGTTCTAGGATGTTGCAATTTGAGTATTTGTTGCAATGTGAGTATTCTCCTCGCTACATTTGCTCCCGGGAGGACCACTGGGAGTGAACCCTGTGCATGAAGCCGGGAATAGGCCCTAGTGAATGCCAGGTATGGCCCCCAAACCACACAAACAGTTGTGAAAGGGCCATGGATGCAGTTCAGTGATTTGGGAGTGTTCTGACTTTGGTTTTTAGTTGGCCAAATTTCACTTGGCTAGGTCAGCTCCCTGCTCCCTGAGGTCACTCCTTTCACCCCCTCTCCTGTGCCTTCTCCAGCATTATTTTCAGTTGCTCTTAAGAAGAAAATAGGCCAGAGCAATATAGTACAACAGGTAAGGCATTTGCCTTGCACACGGCTGGCTTAGGTTTGATCCCTGGCATCCCATTTGGTCCCCTGAGCTGCACCAGGAGTGATCCCCTGCACAGAGCCAGGAATAAGCCCTGAGCATCACTGGATGTGGCCTCCCCCCCAAAAAAGAAGAAAATGGAGACTGGGAACTGAGAAGGCTGGAATGATAGCACAGCCATCTTGTATGCGGCTGACCTGGGTTTGATTCCTCCACCCCTCTCAGAGAGCCCGGCAAGCTATCGAGAGTATCCCACCTGCATGGCAGAGCCTGGCAAGCTACCCATGGGGTATTCGATATGCCAAAAACAGTAACAAAGACGTTACTGGTGCCCGCTCGAGCAAATCGATGAACAACGGGATGACAGTGCTACAGTGCTATATGCAATTTCCATTTTATTTTTTTCCCAGAGGACAAGTTAGTCTTCAGTCCTTAAGGATTTTGCTCTTTGGGGTGAGGTGGGGGGCTGCAGTATTTGCTTACTCCTGGCATTCCTGGTTCTGTGCTTAGAGATCACTCCTTGCAGTCCTGTGGGAAGGGGTGAACCGTATATGGTGCCGGGGATGGAACCTGGGTCAGCTGTGTACAAGGCAAGCACTGTACCCACTGTGCTACCTCTCCAGCCTATGAAGCAGCTGCCCCATATCTGGAAGGGTCCGAGTTGGGTTCTTCGGGGTTTCACGAGCACTGTTCTACTCCCTTACTGTGAATGACACCAGAAGCTATAAATTTCAGTGCAATAAATCCTCCAAACTGGAAACAGCCCTGAAGACTCTCACCCCAACTCTTTTTTTTCCAGTGAAGGAGGTTAATAGCCTTGTCCTTAGATACACAGTGGGGCACCATTGGTGCAGTAAATAAAAAGGTGTCTGTGGCTGTACCCCTTTTTGGCAGAACTATATTGCTTCCTTTTTCGGTTATGTTGGAAGCAAGGACCACAGAGTTTATTTGTTTAATCAATACTAAAGTCCTAGAGGGCATTTACCTTGCACATGGCCAATCTGGGCCAATCCCCGGCATCCCATATGGTCTCTCGAGCCCGCCAGGAGTGATTCCTGAGCACAGAGCCAGGAGTAACCCTAGCATCACTGGGTGTGACCCAAAACCCTTTTAAAAAAAGTAATAGGTAT
This sequence comes from Sorex araneus, assembly GCF_027595985.1. NCBI lineage: Eukaryota > Metazoa > Chordata > Mammalia > Eulipotyphla > Soricidae > Sorex > Sorex araneus. The sequence continues at coordinate 42,092,887 of NC_073313.1, forward strand.
CTATCTTTTCATTCTATCAATGAAACCTGTGTTTCTCAGTCTTTTTCCAACTGCACCCCCATTAAAACTTGTCCTATCGATATCTCCTTAACCTCAGGCTGTTTATGCAATTTTCACCTATAGCCCCTTTAGAATATCCTGAGAAATGCTGAATTGTACCACATCTCTTATAGGCTAGATCCCAGTATGGTTGTCATAGTATACAATGTATCGATGCAGCGCAGTATGACATTGTATCCAGGGCTAATACCTTACTCTTCTTCCTGGGGCGATGTGTCAGTTAATGATTTTATAGAGAAGGGGGAAAAAGCCTTTCTCTGCCCACCTGATAGAGAAAGAAGCTGGTGTTTCTCTAAGTAAAAGAGTTGTGTTGGGGGCTGGAGCAATAGCACAGTGGGTAGGGCGTTTGCCTTGCACGTAGCTGACCCGGGTTCGAATCCCAGCATCCCATATGGTCCCCTGAGCACTGCCAGGAGTGATTCCTGAGCATCGCCGGGTGTGACCCAAAAAGAAAAAAAAAGAAAAAAAAGAGTTGTGTTATCTGGGAATGTCTCTAAACAACAGAGTACTCGCCTTGCATGTATGAGCTGCCAGGTTTTATCCCTGGCACCACACACAAAAAGCAACGCCCCACAGTTGATGTTTGGTCCTTGTAAATTAGACTGATAAAACATTCACATGAAGGGGCCACAGTGATAGTATAGCAGGTAGGACACTTGCCTTGCATGCAGTGGACCTAGGGTCGATCCGCAGCACCACATATGGTGCCCTGAGCCTGCCAGGAGTGATCCCTGAGTGCAGGGCAGGAGTAAATCCCCACCAAGCACCACTGGGTGTGGCTCCCAAACCAAAGCAAACAAAAACATTCACATGAGAGTTCAGAGAGATAGGACAGGGGTTAAGGCAGTTGTGCCTTGCATGCAGCTGACCCTGGTTTCTCCTCTCTACATCTGCTCCCAGGAGGACCACTGGGAGTGAGCCCTGTGTATGGAGCTGGGAATAGGCCCTAATGAATGCCAGGTATGGCCCCCCAAACACACAAACAGTTGTGGGAGGGCCAAGGGCGTGGTTCAGTGATAAAGTGCTTGCATTACATACAAGATACCTGGGTCCGAACCCAGATATCAAACACAATCAAGAAAAATGGTGAAAAGCCAGGTTATTAACAAGTGCATCACACACATGTGAAACCACCCCAAAATGAGTAACTCGGGCCAAAGAGGAAGTACAGCCGATAAGGCGCTTGCCTTACACATGGCTGACCAGGGTTCGATGCAAAACACCCCCTACGGTCCTCTGAGAACCACCAGGAGTGATTCCTGCGTGCAGAACCAGGAGTAACCCCTGAACACCACCAGGTGTGACAGAAAAACAACAAAACGAGTAACTCAAAGTGGTGAGTTACTGGGTCTTATATATAATTTTAACCAAAGAATTATTAAAATTAGAGAAAATGAGAAGACAAAGGAAAGGGACTTAGTTTCTAGGGGAAGCAAGTTGTTAGAAGGGTCATAGATCATATATTCACGTACATAAATCCTGTACACAGAAAAACTAACCAAGTGTAAGGACTACTTAATAAGGTTTGCCATGCATCTTCCTCTGAGGTTGGATGAACTGAATTTGTAGCGTATCTGTTTTATGTAACATTCCATATGCTCAACAAACATGTCCCTGACTGGAAAATTTTAGTTTCACGGGTCTCCCGTGCACTTCCTTCCCCCATCTCTTCTTGGGCGAAACGGTTGATGTTCCGCTTTGACAAGGCTTTCTCCCTGCCACACCGTACAATTTGTACCCCCTACTCTCTGCACCTCTTATCCTTGCAGATTGAAACCCGAGGTCAGGAGTTGGGGGATCCTTGTCTGACCATAGATGCTACACGGAGTCACTTCTGGTCTAGTCTCAAACCGTCGCGGAAACTCTTCACTGCGGCAAGGAGGACTCTTGACATGTCTAGCCCTCACGTGATCCTAAGAGACTGGATAAAGGAAGTCATTGAGTAATATTCTCGCCGAGGAGCGGCAGGGTGGCCAGATTTCGTAAACCAAACTACTGAGCACCCATCATATTTGAATTTCAGCTAGACAACGAATAGGTTTTTCCAGTTTGTATAAATCCGTCCCAGGAAAAATTGACGGCAGGCTGATCGCTAAAAATGAGCAGTAGCGGCAACTGCTCTGAAATTCAAATTTCACACCTTGGGTTTTGTCTGACGCTTAACTTAGGAGGGCAAAGACTGTCGGGGCGCCGGGCTTCTTCCTAGCCAGTGCTCAACGTCCATGCAATTGTTAGAGCGAAACCCACACCAGCCTGGCAGTTCCCAGAGCTGCAGCCTGAGCGGGGCAGAGCCCCACGACGGGAAAAAAAAAATAGACACCCCGGTGGCAGGCCGTCGCTCGAGAACGTCCCAGGGGTCCTCACACTGGATGCAACCCCACGCCGCGGACCCGCGGGACCCGGCGATCAGCTCTGTCATTCCCCGGATCCTCACCGCTCGCCCTACCCTCCATCTCGTGACCGGTCGTCACGGGCCGGGGGGCGGAACTGCCCGGCGCCTCGATTGCTGCTCACGATTGGTAGCATCACCCATCCATCAAGTCAGGCTTCGCCTATCGGTGGACGCAACCGAATTACGTCCGTCTCGTAGAACACGGCGTCGCCGGCGATTGGTGGAGAAGGCGGCAGCTTCCCGGAGGAGGCAACGACGGGGCGGGCTCCTGGAGTCTGGAAGAGCCGGAGCGCGTCACCCCCTCGCGCTGCGGTGGTCGCTCGCGTCCCGCCGGCCTGTTTCGGGTTGCCCCGCGCCGCTGCCGCCGCCGTGGAACCATGATCGGGCTCGTTGTGCTCCTGTCCTTGTTGGTGGCGGGTGAGGACCCGGGGGGCGGGCGGGCGGCGCGTGCTCCGGGAGGGACTGAGGCTCGGGGGTCGGGGGCGGCCACGGGTGGGGGACAGCGGGGCCGGTGCCGCAGTGCGGGCAGTCGGCGGCGCCCTCGCCCCAGCTCCCTCCCTCCCTCCCTCCCTCCCGACCTTTCCTCTGGACCCGTCCGCGGCGGCGCGGCCTCACGGGTCGCCCGGGCCGGGTTGCGTGGGGGGCACCTGAGCCGGCCTCCACCTTCCGCCTCTTCGTGGAAGGTGCGGCCGCCAGTCGTGCCACCTGCCCCCGGGCCTCCCTGCCTCTTCCGGCTCGGGAGGCGCTTTGGAGAATGGGGATCGCATTTCGGAATTGATTGATGGCTGATGATGAGCCCTCCTGGGCTGACCACAGCGGCGGCGGCGGCGTCTCTGTGCAGTTCCTGGTGTCATCCTTCTCAGCGGTTGTCATTCGTCATTTGTGAAAATCGCCGTCCCTCCCTCGAACATGTTACACGAGACAAAAGTTGTATGGTTCATTTTCAAGGCAAATTCCAAGTACCTCCGGATACTTTTTTTTTTTTTTTGGTCCCAGTTCTCAATTTTAAAGGATTTGGAAACTAAGGTGTGAGTCATGTTCTTTGGGTCACGTGGCCCATAAATGGGAGCTCTCCGAAGGGAAGCGGGGTTCCCTAGCATTCAGGAATACAGGTCAAGCTAATGTTTCACCTGTTCCTGCGGGAGCATGTAATGTGTGTCATTTTGTATCAGTCCTTTTCGCGTGATAGAGCTCAGGGCCTGAATGTCGCTCGGCGGTAGAACCCTTGCCTGGTGTGGGGCCCTGGGTTCCATCACCCAGCACCGCAGCAAAAACTTACCCCCCCCAAAAAACAACAACAACAAAATGCCCCCGGGGAATGCTCAGTGGGCTGGAATGTGTGCTTGGTATGCGAGAGGATGGTGTTCAATCTCTGGTGCCCCTGGCCCTGAAACACCACTTGGGGCCATCTGGAAGCACCTTTGGGTCTGTCCCCACCTCCCAGAATTCAGAATGATCACTGTCATCCCGTTGCTCATCGATTTGTTCGAGCGGGCACCAGTAACGTCTCTCATTGAGAGACTTATTGTTACTGTTTTTGGCATATCCAATACGCACGGGTAGCTTGCCAGGCTCTGCCATGAGGGGCGGAGGAATCGAACACCAGTTGGCCTCGTGAAAGGCGAAAGCCCAACTGCTGTACTATCGCTCCAGCCCTCAGAATGATCAAGCTTAAGTAAATCACTCAGTACCACATAGGTAGTAAAGCTGGAACTGATCCAGACCATCTGGCTGCAGAACCCAGGGCCTGTCTGGGTCTACAGGTACTGGCAGGGGAATCTATTATGCTCAGGTCGTGGAGATGCTATTTCTGAAGTGATGGGGCGGACTTCGGGGTACACCTAGGGGCTGTTCCTGGCTCAGCGCTTGCGGATCACTCCCGAGGTGTTCAGAGGGTCATGTGATGCTAGCAGTGGCACCCAGGCCTCCTATATGCAAAGCCTGATCCCAAACCATTGAGCCATCTCCCCGACCCTCCTTTCCTCCTAGCTTTGAAAAGATTATTCTGATTTAGAAAGTGACTTGGGGGCGGGGGGGGGGGGAAGCTTTTTCTTTTCCTTTTTATTTATTTCCTTTTTTTTTTTTTTTTTGCTTTTTGGGTCACACCCAGCGATGTTCAGGGGTTACTCCTGGCTTTGCACTCAAGAATTACTCCTGGTGGTGCTTGGGGGACCATATGGGATGCCGCGCATCGAACCCGGGTCAGTTGAGTGCAAGGCAAACACCTTACCCTCTGTGCTGTCGCTCCGGCCCCCTTATTTCCATTTTTGACATTGGAAAACTTGATCCTGTGATTTAACTGTGAGAGAAGAAAGAGCCCTTAAAAGTTTTTACTGTTAGGATTGATACTTGGATACCATGTAGCTTCGGGTTTGGGGATTTGTGTTTTGGTGGGGGAGGGCACCCCCTTCCATGCTCGGGGGCTACTCCTTCCTGGCTCTGCACTCGGGAATGACTCCTGGCGGTGCTCAGGGGACCATATATGGGATGCTGGGGATTGAACCCAGGTTGGCCATGTGCAGGGCAAGCACCCTGCCCACTGTACTATCGCTCTGGCCCCAGGGGGGTTGCTTTTGGTCTGAGGCAGAATAATTGCTTCTCTACAGGGTTTGAGCGTGCTTCCCAAGAATCTGATCCTGTCAGTTTCCACATTGCCTGATCTTGTCAGGTGAAGTTAAGTTACTGTTTTCTGCAATGATTAGATGTGGCTTCATGGAAAACATCTTTGAGAACTCTGACTTCGGGCCAGCGGTAGACTCCTTACCTGTGTGGGCTCCTGGGGTCCACACCTGGCAATCCGTCTAGGAGTTGTCCCCACTGATGCTTCAGGGGACTGTGCTTCCTGATAGGAGCACCCCTACCCTGGCCGGAGAGACCATGGTTTTGTGTCTTGCATGGACTCTAACAGCCCCCAGTCCCCTTAATCAGCCCTTGGTACCACACGTGGGCCTCTAAGCACCGTCAGGGTTCATGGCTGAGCACAGAGACAGGGTTAGCCCCTGAGCCCTGCTGGCATGCCCAGAAACCAAAAAGGAAAGGAAAGAAAAAGAATAAGAGCACCCCAGTGATTTTGATGCTGAAGTGAAAGAGCCTGTGGAGAGGGAGAAATGGGTAAGGCACTCCGCATTGCACTCCATTCAGTGAGTGTGTATGCATCAGGCGCTATTCTCAGGCTGGGGGTAGTATAGGGATAAGACCAACTGAAACCCCCGCACTTGTGAAATGTGTAGTCTACCAGGAACCACTTGGGTGCCTGTGACCACACTTGTACACCCCAGAATAGTGGGTTAGTAGAAGTGATCGTCATAGCTGAGTGAAAGAAGATCCCCGCCAGCTCCCCGAGTAGAGGGAGAAATGATAAGGGCAGATGAATTTGTGGTGGAAAGGCCACAGGTAGTTGGAGGAAATCCTTTGCTTTCTCTCAAAATTGGACATGAGATGATCTAGTGAGACGGAGTGATAGAGTAAGAAGATGAAAGCCCTTGGGAGGTTCATTTCAGTTCAGCACAAAGAAAGACTTTGCAAAGGGCTAGACTATTGGGACCATGGGAACGGTTGCTGGCAAATGCACCCACCTTGATGTCGGAGTGGCGATCTTCGTTTTCACTGTCATGTTCAGTTAGAGGATGGGGATTTGGTCCGGTACCCCCAAGGGGTCTGGGCTGGTGCCCTATCTCAGAATAGGAATCCTTGACCCAGGTTTTCCAGAATTCCAGGCTCATGGGAGGGCAGTGGGTACCAGCAGGGCAGCAGAGTCTCACCTGCAGGATTGAGGCCAAGTCTAGCTTTGCTGGGTTGTGAGTCAGGCCACATCTCAAATCTGGCCTCCTCTCTCGGCCCACACGTGGCCCTTTAAACGTATAAGGGTGCTGGGAACATACAGGTCTCTTGCCGCTCCAGTTTCTCAGAGATTGCATTAACTTCTGCTTTAGTGAACCAAGGTACCTATCAGTTCGGGACTACTCTTCTGTGAAGTTTCTTGGTCCGCCTTGGGCGAGAATAGTTTGGAAATTCCTTGCTCTGGCAGCTGCACCGAATTGAACCTCATAACTCTCCGGGTTGTCTCCGCACCATCCTGGGGCCTTTTATTTACTATCAATACTGCAGCACCAAAACAGTTGCTGTTGCTTCCAACTTTATTCCCCTACCCTGCACCCTAGGTCAAGCGTCTAATAACAGTGAGGCTTTATTAAAGGCTTATTTCATGGCCAGCTTTGGTTTGGACTGGGCGTTAATATTTTCATAGGTGGGGCTGGAGCATTAGCACAGCGGGTAGGGCATTTGCCTTGCATCGGCCAACCCGGGTTCGATTCTCAGCATCCCATATGGTCCCCTGAGCATTGCCGGGAGTAATTCCTGAGTGCAGAGCCAGGAGTAACCCCTGTGCATCGCCGGATGTGACCCAAAAAGAAAAAAAATTTTAATAGGAGGCCCAAAATTTACATTGGCTCCTTGTCTTCCTTTGTGTAAACTAGACTTAATTGGGTTAATACATACTGGAATAAGAGGCCAAATAGTTCATCCTTTGACTGGGGTGAGGGGCACAGAAAAATGGTCCTTTTCTTTTCCATTTCTTAATTCCAACCCTCAACACCCCTAGGCTAGGTTGTCTTTATTATTACTGTGACTTAAAAGACTTAAGATCTTTTGGGGCTAGAGCAAAGGTGGGGTACTTGCCTTGCACACAGCAAGTTAGATCCCCAGCATCCCATATGGTCCCCTGAGCATTGACAGAAATGATTCCTGAACACCACCGGGTGCAGCACCAAAACAAGGGCTTTGTGGCATATCTGAGCATTAGAAATCAGTGGTTTATTTTAAGAATTTTTTTAAAAAGTCAAAACCCTGGCACAGAAACCTGAAACCTCTCACTTCTATCATTGACCCCCATTTCCAAAATGCAGACTCGATATTCTGAGAATTTCCTCCTCCAACTTGAGCAGGCTAGTGTACCTTAGGCTACAGCTTAACTTTCCTTAGATCTCACAGGCAAATGGTAGGCAGGAAGGGGGCACAGGTTACCAATCAGAAGACCAAATGTTCTAAACTTGAGACTGGAGAAACAGTCTAGGAAATGGTTTTTCCAATGCACGTATCAAGAGGGTGATTCATTCATTTGTTCTTTGCTTTTCTTTTGGGGGGGAGGGGTTGTTTTTGTTGTTGTTTTTTGCTTTTAGGGTCCAGCCCCAAGCAAGGTTGTTTTTAACAAATGAAACTTGATTAGAAGTGAGGGGCTGGAGCGATAGCACAGCGGGTAGGGCGTTTGCCTTGCACGAGGCTGACCCGGGTTTGATTCCCAGCATCCCATATGGTCTTCTGAGCACTGCCAGGAGTAACTCCTGAGTGCAGAGCCAGGAGTAATCCCTGCATTGATGGGTGTGACCCCCAAAAGAAAATAATAATAATAATAATAAAGATGTGAAAGATGGAGTCAGAGTGATATTACAGTGGTTGCCTTGCACTCAGCCGACCAGGGTTTGGTCCCTGGTACCCCATATGGTCCCTAAGTACAGCCAGGAGTGGTCCCTGATACTGGTAATGGGATTGGTGTTGGAAAATCATATACTTGGAACTTGATATACAGTTATACAGTATGAACAGTATATCAATATACAAGGAATAACTTTGTGAATCTCGGCACTTTGTAAATCAAAGTACTTCAGTTTTAAAAATCTTAACAAGAGAAAGATGTGAAAGGAGAGAAAGAGGAGAAATGTGTTCAAGAAAACACAGGCTTCCCCAGAGTGGAAAGCAAGCAAAGGAACACAGAGACATAGAGTCGAGCAAGAGTTGAGCATGTTCAAGGGAGAAGATGGGCTTGAAGAGCAAACCTTGCTTTGCTTTGGGGGGCGGGGGACCCACATCCCAAGGGACTCGGGGGCTGCTCCCAGCTCTGTGCTGGGGAGGGGGAGGGGGATTACCACATGCAGTCCCATGGATGAAATGGGGTCAGCCACATACAAGGCAAGGGCCTCGCCCACTCCTATCTCTCCAGCTGATTCATTCACTCTGTAAAGTGTTCCGACATGCAATTTCCAATATGTGGAGCAACTCTGGGGACACCAGCCAGCAGCGTGTCTGAGAATTCACCCCGATTTCGACACCGGGAACCCAGAGAGCAGCAAATTCCATTGGTCAAGAATTCAGTTCTTCCAGATCCTCCTCCCTGCCCCGCCCCCACACCAGTCACAAGTTGTCGCTGATGCTTCTGACTAACGAGCTAGAGACACTGGAGGGTCCCAGGACCCCCTCCTTCCTTGAGGTCAGTGAATTTCCTAGAGCCACAGAACTCAGGCAACACTGAGTGCGCTTAGATCACTGGATTATCATAAGAGGCTGTGACTCAGGAAGAGCCACCAGATGGCAGAGACACACAGGGCAGAGTGTAAGGAAAGGGCTTGATGGTTCTTTAGTTTGTGGTTGTTTTTGCTTTTGTGTCACACCCAGCAATGCTCAGGGGTTACTCCTGGCTTCGCACTCAGGAATCACTCCTGGTGGTGCTCAGAGGACCATCTGGGATGCCGGGGATTGAACCCAGGTCAGCCGCGTGCAAGGCAAGTGCCTTGCCCACTGTACTATTGCTCCAGCCCCGGGGCTTGGTGGTTCTTGACTCCCTCCAGGCCCACCGTGTTCCCTGCACTGGCATGGTCACCAACCCTGAAGCTCTCCAAATCCTTTTTTTTTAAATTTTATTTTTAATTTTTTTGCTTTTTGTGTCACACCTGGTGATGCACAGGGGTTACTCCTGGCTCTGCACTCAGGAATTACTCCTGGCGGTGCTCAGGGGACCATATGGGATGCTGGGAATCGAACCCCGGGTCGGCCGCATGCAAGGCAAACGCCCTACCCGCTGTGCTATTGCTCCAGTTCTTCCAAATCCTTTTTGAGTGGGGCTTTATGAAAGCTTCATTACATTTATATGATGATTCACTGGCAACTGGCTTTGATTCAAGCTACAGCCTTCCTCCATACCCCACAAAAATCAGGGGGAGCACTTAAGACTTCCAAGCTTCCTACAGCCTCCCCCTTCCACTCCCCCCCCCGGGTTTTGGGCCATACCCAGCAAGCTCAAAGGTTTTTCCTGGCGGTGCTGGGGATCAAACCCACGTTGGCTGCATGCAAGGCAAGCATCCTGTCCACTGTGCTGTCACTCCAGCTCAAACCTTCCAACCTTTGATTGGGGTTTGATTCCCCAGCAGCCAGCCCCCACATTTAGATGCAGCCCCAAAATTCACTGCAGGGGCAGGGGGAAAAGGCTGGCTGAGAAGGCAAATGCTTTACCCACTGTACTAGCCCTCCGGCCCTGAAAGCTATTTGTTTTTTAATTTTTGTCAGAGTCTCCTTTATTATGGGTGTCAGCAGCCCATTTCACCCTGGTTGCTCTGAAACAGAGGACAAGAGACAAATACTGTAACGGAAGATGCTTGCCTTCTTCTGGGGCCAGAGAGTCAGTACTGGACATTCGGTACTTGCCTTACAGCCAACTCGCCCCCTGTACCTAATTGTTCTCAGAGCACCAAGCTGGGAGTAGCCCAGAGCACCAAGCTGGGAGTAGCCCCCAAGCATTTCCAACACCCCCCAATGTTCTAATTGCATTACAAACTTTAAGCATTTTGGGAAACATGCTTAATGTATTTGAGAAATAGGGCTGGAGCAATAGCACAGTGGGTAGGGCGTTTGCCTTGCATGCAGCCGGCCTGGGTTCGAATCCCAACATCCCATATGGTCCCCTGAGCACCGCCAGGAGTAACCCCTGTGCATCGCCGGGTGTGACCCAAAAACAAAACAAACAAAATATATATGTGTATGTATGTGAGAAATAGATTTCTTGAGTCATTTGAAAGATCATATATCTTTTTTGTTTGTTTGACTCAGTCCAGGCTCTGTACTCAGGGATCACTCCTGATGGGCTCAGGGGACCATATGGGGTGTCAGGAAATGAACCCAGGTTATTTGGTTTTTGTTTTATTTTTTGGCTTTTGGGTCACACCTGTGCAAGGCAAGCATCTTAGCCACTGCACTCTGGCCACACAAAGCCCCTGTTTAAAGAAACTTTTTTCCAGTGGTGGAGAGGGGAGGGGTTTGAGGCCACACCTGACAGTGTTTGCAGAATTCTCCCAACTCTGGTGCTCCAAGGTTGCTTCCGGCCAAGCTTAGGGGACCATGTGTGGTGCTGGGGATCAAACTGGTGCTGGTGGATATAAGGCAAGAAAGAGCCTTAACCCTGTACTCTCTCTCTAGCTAAGGGCCGTTGTAGGAAGGCCCTATATCCGTGCTTTCCCACACTGCACTGAGGATTGGTCTGCAGGCATCCCGAATTTGGAAATGATTGAAAATAGATCTAGATCATTCAAAAAAAGGATTTGTTACTGTTTAGGATTTAGCATTTTGTCCTGTGAGTTGCATGACAGCACTATAGCACTGTCATCCCGTTGGTCAGCGATTTGCTCGAGCGGGCACCAGTAACATCTCCATTGTGAGGCTTGTTACTGTTTTTGGCATATGGAGTACGCCACGGGTAGCTTGCCAGGCTCTGCCGTGTCCTGTGAGTTAGTATGCTAATTCAGTGAAGAGTGGAGAAAAATGTGTTTCATCTTCTATGGAGGTGCCAAAGACTTAGGACATTGACCATGGATTTTTTTAATCTGTTCTCTTTACAGGTGTTTGGGGGAACGAATTTAGTATATTACGATCACCAGGATCTGTTGTTTTCCGAGATGGAAATTGGCCTATCCCAGGAGACCGGATTCCAGATGTGGCTGCATTGTCCATGGGCTTCTCTGTGAAAGAAGTATGTATACTTAAAAAAAAATTTGCAGGGGCTGGAGCAATAGCATAGGGGGTAGGGCGTTTTGCCTTGCACCCGGCCAACCCGGGTTCGATTCCCAGCATCCTATATGGTCCCCTGAGCACTGCCAGGAGTAGTTCCTAAGTGCAAAGCCAGGAGTAACCCCTGTGCATCGCCGGGTATGACCCCAAAAGCAAAAAAAAAAAAATAGATCTGCTTTTTTTTTTTTTTTTTTTTTTTTCTTTTTGGGTCACACCTGGCGATGCACAGGGGTTACTCCTGGTTCTACACTCAGGAATTACTCCTGGCGGTGCTCAGGGGACCATATGGGATGCTGGGATTCGAACCCGGGTCGGCCGCGTGCAAGGCAAACGCCCTACCCGCTGTGCTATCGCTCCAGCCCAGATCTGCTTTTTTTTTTCTTTTTGGGTTTTTGCCTTTTTGCGTCATACCCAGCAATGCTCAGGAGTTACTCCTGACTCTGCACTGGGATGCCAGGGATCGAACCCAGGTTGGTCGTGTGCAAGGCAAATGCCCTGCCCACTGTACTATCACTCCGGCCCTGAAAGCTCTTTATAATTTAATTCTTGCCAAATTCTGCTTTATTAAAATAAGAATATTTTTAATGTGTTTCAAATCATAAAATTCTGGCAATTACATATTTGCCTTATTTGTGTAAGAAAAATCTAACAACCATGGAAACCATTCTTTTAAACCATTCTTTATTAAGTCATTAGTTTAGTTACAGACATTCAATATTCCAACACCAATTGCACCACCATTGTGCCTTCCCACCATCATTATTTCTAATTTTCTCAACCACTATTGAGCCTGTCCCCATGTCAGGCCTTCAATAATTTATTTTACATTCTTGTTGTAAATAATTTGCTAAAAGGATGATCAAAAAATGTTTCCTTAGAAGAAAGTAGTGAAGATTGTCGTATCTCACTATGGAGCCCGCAAACCATTGTATAAGAGATTACTAACATGTTACAGGTTAAACCTTGTTGATCGAGATTGGTTGCCTTCTACATTACATCCCATCCAATCTGCTGTGCTACTCCTGGTTTATCAGTATTACAGAGTTTGAGGGATCTTTTTTTTTTCCTTTTTGGGTCACACCCAGTGATGCTCAGGGGTCACTCCTGGCCTACACTCAAGAGTTACTCCTGGCAGTGCTGGGGGACCGTATGGGATGCCGGGGATTGTACCTGGGTCGGCCGCTTGCAAGGCAAACGCTCTACCCGCTGTACTATTGCTCCGGCCCCCAGAGTTTGAGATGTCACGTGGCCAAGTGTTGCAGTAAGGTTTGGTTAGACAGTCTGAAGCATTAAGATATGCACGCAAAAGAAATCCTTTTTGGAGGATCACATAACTGTCTCTGAAGTTGTGCTGTGCCATGCCGGAGAGCAGCCTGTTCAGCCCCCTTTTATTAACTAGCTTGATGTTTTAACCAGTGATACTCAGCCCCATAGGCAGAATATGCAAATTAACTTAGTTAAGGGAAACAGTATCAAAGTCAGTTACATAACTGGAAGTATAGTCAGTTAAAGTAACAGTAACAGAAAAACAATGTTTACATCCAGGCCTAGCTAGGCCTGAGATTATGGGATGTTGTACACCAACACCAAGATCACAGATGCATGCTCCAGGTTGTCCAAAATTTCTAACAAGTTGAAACAGCTGGAATTAAATTCTAAAGAAAAAAATCTTAACTGACTGGTGGCTTTGGGGCATGTGCATTACTGCCGGGATTCTGGAAGTACAGGGAAATGACTGTGGGGGGGGTAGCCCATCTCCCAACCCCATGAAAGCTGGAGATTCAGTCACAAAACCCTTATACCTGAGTGCTTCAACAAATTAATTTCTGGATGAGGCTCGTACAAGCAGTGAGGCTCGTGTAAGCAATGGGGTCTGGCTGGGAGCATGGTGGCAATTGTGGAATGTGGAAGTTTTTGGCTGCCAGGGCTCTGTTTGGGCAGGTGCTGGGGCTCACCTACCCCCCTCTCAGTAGCCTCGGGACAACTCAGCCTTGGGTAGGATCCGGGAAAAATTCTGCCACTTGTAGATCTCCTCAGAGATTTATTTCTGAGTCTCTGGATCATGGCTTGTGAGAGAGTTTATGTGGTACTAGAGGTGATTCATGGGCGTGGTTGTCGAGTTTCCAAAGTCCAGGGAGATGCCTGAAAGGTCTTTTTAATCAATTTTTGCTAACAGCTCAAGAAAGCAAATGTAGGTCTATTTGGCACACATTTTAGAAGTCAAACTAGTTGGGGACATTTTCGCTAAGTGCTTTAATATTTAACCTTGGCTTATGGAAACAAAATTGTTATTTAAGCTTGGCTTATGAAATGAAATGTTGCAAAGTATTAGTCGTGTAATTATTTACTCACATAGTAAAGTCTTCATAGAGAAGAGAATGTATCTGTCATCCTGATAGGATGTATAATTTTGGTGGGTTTTGTTTTCCCAGGACTTGTGATAAAGATATATGTCTAAGTTCAGGCTGCTGTTCCAAGCACCATAGTCTGAGTGGCTAATAGATAAGCAACAAAAGTTTATTTTTCCTGATTCTGGGGCATTGGGAATCTGGAGTCACAGTGTCTTCATGATTGGGTTCCACTGAGGACCCTCTCCTAGGCCACAGACTGCTGACTTCTTGTAATCTCACCAGATTACAAGATAAGTGCTTGTGACCAGGTACTCTCTGGCCCCTTCTTTTCTTTTTTCTTTTAATTTTTTTTTCTTTTTGGGTGACACCTGGCAATACACAGGGGTTACTCCTGGCTCATGCATTCAGGAATTACTCCTGAGGTGCTCAGGGGACCATATGGGATGCTGGGAATCGAACCCGGGTTGGCCGCATGCAAGGCAACCGCCCTACCCCCTGTGCTATCATATGCTATCACATATGCCTCTCTTTTCTTTTTTTAAATTAAATCCCTGTGAGATACAGTTACAGAGTTGTTCATGATTGGGTTTCAGTCATACAATGTTCCATGTTCCAACACCCATCCCTTTGCCAGTGTATATTTCCCACCACCAATGTTCCCAGTTTCCCCTTCCACCACTACCCGCAGTCTGCCTCTATGGCAGGCTCGCTCTCTCTCTCATTCTCTCTCTCTTATTCTCCTCCTCCCTCCTTCCCTCCCCCCCATTTTGGGCATTGTGGTTTGAGATACTGAGATACAGGTACTGAAAGGTTATCATGTTTGTCCCTTTACCTCCTTTCATCACTCAATTATTTTCCAGAGTGATCATTTCCAACTATCATTGTCGTAAGTGGTCCCTTCTCTGTCCTAACTGCCCTTCCCCTATCACCACTTGTAGCAAACTTCCAGTGGACTAGTCCTCCTGGCCCTTGTTTCTACTGTCCCTAAGTAATCGTCTCATACTATGTTTTTTACATCCCACAAATGAGTGCAATCATTCTATGTCTGTCCCTCTCCCTCTGACTCATTTTACTCAGCATGATGCTCTCCATGTTCATTTATAAGCAGATTTCATGACTTCATTTTTTTCCTAGCAGCTGTGTAGTATCCCATTGTGCAGATATACCATAGTTTCTTTATCCACTCACCTGTTCTTGTGGCCCCTTATTTTCATAAGCAGCCAAACCCCATTCCTGCGGGCTCGACTCACGCAGCCTAATCACCTCGTCATCCCAGCACATTGCGGTTTGGAGCATCAGAAATTTGGCGTGGGGTTGGGGTGACACAAATGCTGCATCCATCGCAGTTTATTATTATTATTATTATTTTAAATTTTATTAAAGCACCGTGATTTACAAAGCTATTGATAGTTGAGTTTTAGACATACAGTGGTCCAGCATCCATCCCACCACCAGTGTCAACTTCCTTCTACCAGTGTCCTTAGGTTCCCTCTCATCCCCGCAGCCTGCCACCTTGAGGGGACATTTTTCAGTCTGACTCTTGAGTTTGGATCTTACGATCTCACTGTTGTTGACTCCAGTTTCAGTGTTGTTGACTCCATAGTTTGGCTGTGTCCATGCTAAACTGTCCGCTTGTGGCCTGGGTTTTGGGGATGGGCATGGTCCGGAAGCTGTGAGATAGTCTGACTTTGGGTTCCTAGAGGGAAACTGAGCGCTGTAACTGATTGCTTAACCTGGCTGCAGCATGGGACCAGGCACCCGTCCCAGTCTCTGTGAGGACAGGTGAGGTTTGCTCTGTTCACTTATCCCCACCCCTCCCAACTCTATAAGCTAGGCACTCTTTTTATTGTTGTTTGTTTAGTTTGGGTTTGGGGCCACACCTGGTGATGCGCAGGGGTTACTCCTGGCTCTGTGCTCAGGAATTACTCCTGGTGGGCTCAGGGTATCATGTGGAATGGCGGGGATCAAACCCATGTCAGCAGTGTGCAAGACCAGCACCCTACCCGCTGTGCTATCTCTCCAGCCCCTTGCCACCTTTGGCAGGGTCTCTAAGTGTCACTTAAAGACACTTGCCCCTTAAATCACCCCCTAAGTTGTCCCCCAAAACCCAAAAGAAACCTCGTGGGGAGCTGACTCTGCAGGCCAGCAGGGGTGCCGGTCTCGATCTCCTTGCGTGAACATTTCATTAGGGACAACATTTGTGCCTTGTGGTCTTAAATTTGACAGCAAATGGCTGTTGAAATAACCTTTAATAGCCATGATCAGTAAAGTAATAGTTGTTGCTTCCAGCAGGAATTTTGTTTTATTCATAGCATCTTGGTGGTCACTGTGACAGAGAAGCAGTGCTGTGTTGTTCAGGACGGAAGAGGATCCAACGGAAGGAAATGTCTCATTTCTTCTTGGAAGAAACTAGTTTGTAATCTGCAATAGGAACCGGCCCTGTTTGGATTACTGGCCGACTTTCCCCACACACAGCGTTTTTTGGTTTTTTAATATATTTTTTTTCTTTTTGAGTCACACCCAGTGATGCTCAGGAGTTACTCCTGGCAGTACTTGGGGGGACCATATGGGATGCCAGGGACCAAACCCAGGTCAGCTGCATGCAAGGCAAACGCCCTACCCACTGTACTATCACTCCGGCCCCATCAGATTTTTAATGTAATTTTTTAAAAAATCATCTTACAAAGTTATTCATTATTAAGTTTCAGTCATACATTGTTCCAACACCCACCCCTTCACCAAT
The DNA here is from genome assembly GCF_027595985.1 of Sorex araneus. Lineage (NCBI taxonomy): Eukaryota > Metazoa > Chordata > Mammalia > Eulipotyphla > Soricidae > Sorex > Sorex araneus. The sequence continues at coordinate 42,109,262 of NC_073313.1, forward strand.
GTCCATTTCTCTCCACCAAAGTTCCCAGTTTCCCTCCCGCCCATCCCCACCCCCCAGCCTGCTACTGTGGCACTTCCCCTCCCCCTCTCTCTCCCCCAGTATCCTAGTGTTCCCTTCCCTAACTCATCTCCCTCACCTGTGCCCCAGTGGCAAGCTTCCTACAAAAGACCGGTTCTCTTTTCCAACGAAGTGTTTTTGGGTGAAACTTGCTCTTAAATTTGGCCGTTTCCAGTCTGTGGGAGTTTAAAGAAAACAAGGAAGGGGGCTGGAGTGATAGCACAGATGGGAGGACATTTGTCTTGCACGCAGCCGACCCGGGTTCCGTCCCCCGTATTCCCATAGAGTCCTTCGAGTACCACCAGGAGTGATTCCTGAGTGCAGAGTCAGAAGTAACCCCTGGGTATCACCATGAATGGCCAAAACAAGACAAAGAAAAAGAGAAAGGAAACAGCCTCCCGGGTCAGATGACAGCTGCTGACGTAGCTAAGACGCCCACCCTCCCCATGATGTCCGTGTCCCTGTGGCAGCCCGGAGCCTGTGGGCTCCATGAACTAGATGGTACAGATGGTGTGGCCTGGGGAGACCGTTCTGCTTCCCAGGTGCATGACTGCTCCATTCTGTGCTTTTCCCATGTCTAGGACCTTTCTTGGCCCGGACTGGCAGTGGGGAACCTCTTCCATCGTCCCCGGGCCACTGTGATGGTGATGGTGAAGGGAGTGGACAGACTCGCTCTACCCCCCAGCAGCGTCATTTCCTATCCGCTGGAGAATGTGAGTATTTAACAAGTGAAAGGCAAGTAGTCAACAGTTTTGCCTTGTTGGCCACTGCTAGGAATTGTGTTCTAAACATACTTATTCTTTTTTTTTTCTTTTTGGGTCACACCTGGTGATGCACACGGATTACTCCTGGCTGTGCACTCAGGAACCACCCCTGGCAGTGCTCAGGGGACCATATGGGATGTGGGGATTCGAACCCGGGTCGGCGGCATGCAAGGCAAACGCCCTACCAGCTGTGCTATCATCCAGCCCCATGGACACTTATTCTTTTTTAAAAAATGCACTTATTGATGAGTGAGACCATTTCTATTTTGTGAAAAAGAAAAAATAAGGAGTGATAGTATACAGCTGATGGGGCATTTGCTTGGCATGCGGCTGACCCAGGTTCAATCCCCAGCACCGCATATGGTGCCCCAGGCCCTGCCAGGAGTAATCCCTAAGTGCAGAGCCAGGAGTAAGCCTTGAGCACTCCACTGGGTATGGCCCCAAAACAACTAACAAACAACAGCAACAAAAGTGACATGTTGGGGTGACGGAACTAGTACATCAGGCAAAGCCCTGACCTTGTACGCTGCCAACCTGCGTTCCATCCCCAGCACCCCATAGGGTCCCCTGAGCACCTCCAGGAGTGATCCCTGAGTGCAGAGCCCTGCGCACCGCCAGGTATGGCACAGACACAGACACAGACACAAATGACATGGTGGTCGGGCTCAAAAAAAAGTCCCAAATTGAGGGTATCTCCTGATGGCATTTATTGGGGGGGGGGTGCGGCATAACTGGGGGTGCTCAGGGCTCACTCCTGGCTCTGCACTCAGAGATGACTCCTCAAGGGGCTGCAGGGCCCCTATGGGGTGCTGGTCATTCAACCAGGGTTGGCTGTGTGCAAGGCAGGCGCCCCGCCCAGTGTACTTTCGCTCCGGCCCATCCTGATGACATTTTCTTGGACATCCTTGAATCACCTTTCTAGAGTTGACCTCATTGTTGGGGCTGGCGGGGGTCGCATTTTGCTTGCTTCTTCATTCCTTGGCCTGTCAGGCAGTTGCTCACGGAACTGTCAGGCGCGCCCCTTCTTCCCGCACGGAACGTTACCAAAACATTCTTACATGTACCACTCAACCTGCCTCACTTGGGAGACAGAGTGAGGACTGGAAACCCCCAGAGTCCCAGTGGGGAGCAGCAGGGGTTCAGAAATCTTGTCTTGTTTGCTTGTTTTGGAGCCACTCCTGGCTCTGCCCTCAGGGATCACTCCTGGCAGGGCTCTGGGGGACCCTATGGGGTGCCAGGGATCAAATCTAGGTTGACTGCATGCAAGACCCTACTTGCTGTACTTTCACTGTTGTCTTGTTCTTGGAAAAAAAGGACCGGTGAGGTTTTCGGGGGGCCATGCAGTGCTGGAGATCAAGCCTGGCGCCCCAGCATGCAAAACATGCACAGTAGTTCTTTGATCATCTCCCCAACTCCTGTTGCTGATTTCTGTAACCCATGAGTAAATTAGAAATGTCTGATGTGGCGGTTCTTTTCAAAGAAACTTTCCAAAGCAGCGGCAGGGCCAAGGGATGTACAGAGACAGAGTGGGCCTTGCATGCGTGAGGTGCCAGCACTGCCCCCCGATTTCCCCCTCGAAAAAGAAAAAAACGCAACAGCCAGAGAATAACTAGAAAAAGAATGCCAGTTGCTACGATCCTGGCACAGGGAGACTACTGGAGGGTATGATGACTGGAGGGGTAGGACTTTCAGCCTTTCTAGTAAAGATTATTCTCAAGTACCTCATGATAGGCTTTTGGAAGCACTACTTCTGTGCTTACAAAGGAGGCCATGGTGGGGAGTGGGGGAAATCTCAACAAATAATGGGTATCATATAAACCGTGCTCTCTGACCACAATGCTGTTAAGTTAGAAAATAACAAAATGAGCCCTTAAAAATGTATTTGGAGATGTGAAAAACAGTCAAGGATAATGCATGAGTCATCCGGTCTAAAGCACACTGAGCACTCAGTCAGTAGGCCAATGCCAAATGAACACTTACAGAGGAAAATTGAAAGCCTTTGTGGACACAGAAAAAAAAAATCTCCAAAGCTCTCAGGGAGAGAAAACACCACACTGCAGCACGAGAACGAGCCGGGGGGGATGGGAGGGGAGCGGCCTCTCCTCTCTGCCACAAGATCAAGGACGGACTGGCAGTAATTGCATGCTAGATGGCTCAGGCGGGGGAAGATTGTTTACATGGCCGTAATCGAGAAATGATATTGATCCAGTGAAAATGACGGTTGAGCTATTGGGGTGGAGAGAAGTCATGCGGTGGGGAGGGGGTGGCAGGGGCTGCGGGTGGTGGGTGATGGGGGAACGCTAAATTCTCATCTGCTCTACCTCAATAGATGATGCTTCAAGTAAACGAGCTAAGGGGTTCAAGCACCTCCCTACCTACCTTGCAACGAGGCTTGCCCTGCTTTGATTCCTGTGTGGTTCCCTGAGCACCGAGGCAGGAGTCAGCCCTGAACACTGCTGGGTGTGACCCACAACCCCCAAGAAGGGAAAAGAAAAGCCAGGGATGGGGTAGCAGGGGCATGTCACTTACAGAGGGTGGCATAAAGGAACCTATACGGGGCTGGAGCCATAGCACAGCAGGTAGGGCGTTTGCCTTGCATGCGGCCGACCCGGGTTCGATTCCCAGCATCCCATATGGTCCCCTGAGCACCACCAGGGGTGATTCCTGAGTGCAGAGCCAGGAGTAACCCCTGTGCATTGCCAGGTGTGAACCCAAAAAATTAAAAAAAAAAAAAGAACCTATACATTGGACAGGGTCAGACAAAAACGGGAAATTCAGAGACGGGGCAAGCTGATTTTTTTTGTTCCGTCTTTTAGAATTCTTTTTATGGAAACTGTGTATGTAGGACTCTTATTTTGTTTTGAAATCTGGGCCACACCTGGCTGTGCTCAGGTATTGTTCCTGGCAGGAGGCGGGTTGGGGGCCAGGGGCCCTACTGCAGCCGTACTGTCTCTCCAGCTCTGCACTTGGGGATCACTCCTGGTGGGCTCGGGGGACCCTCTGGGGTGCTGGGGATCAAACCTGGGTCGGCCACATGCAAAGCAACCACCTTGCCCCGTCTACTATCACTCCAGGCCCCCAACCCTCTTCTTTTCAAAGTCAAAGGCTGGGGGTGTGGCACAGTAGCGGGTCACATGCCTTGCACGTAGAAAGCTTGGGATTGAGCCTTGGTACTGAAAAAAAAATACACAAAGTGAGGAGAAAAATCATAGTGGAAGTCGTGAAATTACCTGAAACTGAGTATCCATGAATGTGCCACTTTAGAAAGATTGAGATGTAGCTGAAGTGGTCAGAAGAGGACAATTTATTACTCTTCAATGTGGATATAATTTATTACCTTTAAACGCACATGTTCATGCAATTTGCAGATTTACGTTCTGCTTTCTTTAGCACATTAATTTCCAGAGTGGATGGAAGGAAGGGAACAATAAAAATCAACAGGCAGATTTAAAAAGGTTTTGTCTTTACAAGGAGTATTTATTACATAATTTTCAGAAACTCACTGTGGGAGGTCTCTTTAAAATATGGAAAAAATCAAAATGTTGGGACAGGGACACAAGTCAAGAGGCTGGAGCATGTCCTTTGCATGCAGGAGGCCCGGGTTCAATCACTGCCACCACATGGTCCCCTGGGGACCACCAGAAGTGACCCACAACCCCAGTACCACCCCAGGAGAAAACCGCTGAGCACTGCCACATATGGCCCCCAAACAAAAGCACCAAACAAAAATTGCAAAGTAGGGGCCAGAGAGATAGTACAGTGTTTAAAGGGCTTGCCTTGCATGTGGCTAACCCGGGTTCAATCCCCAGCACCAGGTAGGGTCCCTTGAGCCCTAGCATGGATGATCCCGTAGCACAGAGCCAGGAGTAAGCCCTGAGCATGGCCCCCAGAGCAGCAGCCGTGCAAAGCAAAATGTTGAGCAGCAGAAGTGACCATTCAAAGGGCTAGCGCCGGGAATAGGGCGCTCTCCACATCTCAAGAGTCATTGATTTTCTTTAGTTGGGCATGTGGACGCCCGAATTCCATCCCCGCACTCCAAAGCAGCACACTGGGAACAGTTCCTGAGCAGCTCTCCAAAGCCGCCCTCCAAATTTCAAGAGGTCGTTGATTTTCTTTAGCACATAATTGCTAACATATCCAAAGCCTCTTGGCTGCCTTTTACCTGACCAGCAGCTGTGAGAGGAGTGGGGGCTAGTGCTGGACTCGGCGCAGCAGCTCCCAGATGGCTGACCCCAGCAAGAACACCGCCGGTGGTGGCCCCAGCCCCCTCCTCCTCCCCCTCCGAAGAGTAATTGCAGGTCCTGCAGGTGCAGCGATGCCATTTTTCTCCAGGACCAATGTGCTTAGCCTTATAATTCAGCGGCAGGAAACGGTCCTGGGATCTTGGGTTGCTGTTATTTGTTTGGGTTTTTATTTTTGTTTTGGGGGCCACATCCGGCGGTGCTCAGGGGTTACTCCTGGCTCTGCGCTCCGGAATCACTCCTGGTGGTGCTCAGAGGAAAGACCACATGGGAGGCTGGGGCTTGAACCCAGTTCGGCCGCATGCAAGGCTGTAATACCCGCCGTACTGTCGCTCTGCTCCGGTCACTGGATCTTACGCAACCGCACTCAGCTCTCCAGCCCTTCAGTCTGGAGCTTCCCTCGAACCCAGTAGCTTTTGCAGTCTGATTGTTGAGGAGTGCTCCTCCTCATCTCCAGCTCTCTAGCCACGGGGCCATCGCTGAGGGCGGCGAGGTGGGAGCGTTCCTGTGACGTGTTCTTCTATTCATTCCATCCAAAGCCTGAGGAATTGAACTGTCCCACTGTAGAAGGTGGCGGCCACTTGGCGCTGGGCCAATTCACGTTGCTGGTAACGGAGGCATTTTTTGACGATTTGAACACATGTTCCCTGGCTTCACTTACTCAGGACCTCATTTGAAGAGAATTTGGGGATGAAAGGGTTCACACACCTATGGAGTAAGAGCGAAAAATTAAATAAATAAAACGGATTTCATTTCCCAGATCATGAAACTGAGCAACTGAATTTTGATGCTCGAATTTCATCCGGCTTTACATATCATTTCTGCCCGTGCCACATTCGCAAGTCGTTTGCTCCAAACAGGAACCTTTTACGATGAGCTAGAAAGGGGGATTACTCGTGAAAGACAAATCCTTAAATTGCCACTGAAGCAAAGCCATTACTGCTGCCACGTGTGATTTACTACAGCGCTTGATGGCTGTGGGCAGATCTAGATGGAGGGGCCAGAGCGACAGTACAGTGGGCAAGGTGCTGGCCTTGCACACAGCTGACCGGGGTCCAATCCCTGGCCTCCCGTTATGGTCCCCTCCAAACGCTGCCAAAAGTGATTCCTGAGTGCAGAGCCAGGTGTAACCCCTGAGCATTGTCAGGTGTGGTCCAAAATCCAGATCGAGATGGAAATATTTTTTGAAGGGAAAAAGCATAATTTCTTTTATAAAAAAGAATGTAGGGCAAGAATAGATCTAGAGGGCTGGAAGACATGTAGGTGTGGAGGGACAGGTGGGGTGGGGGTGGGAATAATACCTTCAAAGTTCTTTGAAATTTTTTTTATAGTTTGGAATTTTTGTTCCTGGACCAGCTCAGAGATCACTCCTAGCAGGGCTCAGGGGACCCAGTGGGGTGCCAGGAATCAAATCCTGGTCAGCCATGTGCAAGACAAGTGCCTTCCCTGCTGTGCTAGCTCTCGGGGCCCCAGTTTCAGAATTCTTGTGACATGCCCCATGCCTTGTGAAAGAGTCTTCAATTGACCTGAAGACAAATACTAAATCTTATTCAACTTTTTTTTTTCACATTTTGACATGAAAAATGAGGTTCGTTCTCTTTCAGTTAAATTCTGTTCAAATCCCTGTGACCTTGGGAACACACCTTAATAGACTGTAGAATACTTTATTGCCACCTGCTTCATTAGTATTGAACCAAAATGTTTTGCCGCTTAAGTATATGAATGGAATGGCCACCAGGAAAATAATAGTTTATACTGGCTCCTGTCCTTCTCGGTTCATGTTAGCCAGTAGCCAGTTCTTTCTCATGCAGGCCCACTGGGAGATGGAAACTCATTGGCCCACTGGGTGGGCTATTCAGTCTTCTGTGACCTCCAAAGGGCTCTTTGTCTTTGGGTATGGTTTGGGTCCTTTGAAAATGCCGGTATTTTGGGGGGGAAGAAAGGGAGTCCTTTTGTGAGTACCATCTGAATGACATTTTTTTCTTATTTTGCTTCAGATGATTAAAGTCTGGCTTTTGCATTTCAGGCAGTTCCTTTCAGTCTTGACAGCGTTGCAAATGCCATTCACTCCTTATTTTCTGAAGATACACCAGTGGTCTTGCAGTTGGCACCCAGCGAGGAAGTAAGTGATACCATTTTGCAGGGTTGGGGGGGGGGTTTGTTGTTGTTAAGATCCTTTCAACAGTGCGCTTTTGTGTAATGAAAATGTAAAGCTTATGTCATGGAAAATAGCTGTCAGACTTCTGTACATTGGGATTAGTCTGTAGGAATGTCACTTAACATTTGGAATTCTTCTTGCAGAGAGTGTATATGGTGGGGAAGGCGAACTCAGTCTTTGAAGACCTCTCTGTGACGTTGCGACAGCTCCATAGTCGCCTGTTTCAAGAAAACTCTGTTCTCAATTCCCTCCCCGTCAACTCTCTGAGTAGGAACAATGAAGTAAGGAGGACTGTTGTTGAATGACTGAACAAGTGTCCTGGGCAGTTTCCCACTTCTTGGGCTTCTCATTTACAGGCAAACTCCGAGCTGAAATGTTTTGCATGCTTCCTGCTGTCACAGGTTCTTCCTCGGTGTAATTTCCATGCGACTCGCCCAGATAAACGGACTCCTTTGTGAGTTCAGCTATCATAAATAGTGTGGTCGAGAACAAGGGTCGCCACCAATTAATCCTGACAAGGCAGAAGTCTCGGTATCCGCTGGGTGGGTGGTGGAGCTGTGTCGAAGTGGCAACGTGGGAGCCATTATTCACTGCCAGTTCCGATGTGTTGCCTCGTTTTTCTAATTCATTCCTGACAGTGCAGTGGAGGGAGCGCCCTTCCCTTTGCCTCCCGTCTGTCAGCCTGTGTCAGCCTCACCACCCGCTCCTGCACCCGCTTAACCACATGGCGTGCCATCGCTGTCACACAGCACCCCCTTGACCGACGCTAGATGACCAGTTGCACACTGGTTTTGAGTCTGATGTGGGGAGCAAGGTAGGGAAAGAGCCAGCTGGGCACCGCAGTGGACCAGAACATATGGAAGGCCGGGCATTGAACCCCGTCAGCCGCATAAAGACAACTGCCCTACTTGGCATACTATTGCTCACACTCCCCCCCCCCCTCACCTTTTATTTTCTTGGCCGACCCGGGTTCAGTCCCCAGCTCTGCCAGGGGTGACTCCTGAGCACAGAGTCAGGAAGAGCCCCTGGGCACCACCTACTGGGACGCCTAAAAGCTAATGAATAGATGAAGTGTACAGTTCAGGAGAGAGTGGCCAGGGCTTGAGGCGCATGCCTGGCAGGCAGCTGTTGTAGTGGCTCGGTATCGTGGGGAGCAAGGGAGGTGGACTTGAGGGAAGTGTTCCTTCCTCTCTGCTCGACACGCCTCGGCCCCCAGCACTGATGGAAAGGCCCAGACCAGGTTAGTCCTAACCTCGATTCGATCAGGTCAGTTGTAACAGGTAGTGTGGGTTTGTTGCCTTTCTCTCACAAAAAAAAGAAAAAGAATTTTATAGGGCCGGTGCAATAGCACAGTGGGTAAGGTGCTGGCCTTGCACACAGCCAACCTGGGTTTGATCCCCAGCATCCTGTATGATCCCCTGAGCACCTCCAGGCCCCCCCAAAAAAAATTTGAAAAGAATTTCAAGAGGAGAAATAGTGAAGCAAGGGGGCCAGAGCAATAGTACAGTAGGGAGGGCGTTAGCTTTGCACGCGGCTGGCCTGGCTTCAATCCCCAGCATCCCATAAGGTTCCCTGTGCACCACCAGGAGTAGCCCCTGAACATTGCCAGGTATGACCCCCCTGCCAAAAAAAAAGCAAAAAAAAATAGTGAAACAAGGTAGTTGTGTGTTTGTTTTAATTGAAACTTAGCTGTGAGAGGAAAGAAAGGAGGGGAAGAGTGGATGTGGGCAGCAGGCAGTGGAGATACGTGTTCAAGGGGGAACATGGGCCTGAAGAGTGAGCATCCAGCCCCCGTGTTCCAGCCTTGTCTGAAGTCCAGGTGTTGCACCAGGGAGAGGGCGCTCGAAGGGCCAAGTGGGCAGTCCAGGGTATATCCCTGCCTGTGCATGGTCCCTAAAACACCAACAAGTGTGACCCCTAAACTGAAAAAGAAAAGAAATGCCACTGTTGAGTGGTCATCACCATGCTGAGAAATGACGATGACCTGTCCGATGAAACGTCATTAAGAAAGAATGTGGTTTTTTTGGTGTATTTTCTTTTTTTTTTTTTGGTTTCTGGGCCACATCCAACGGTGCTCAGGGCTTACTCCTGGCTCTGCGCTCAAGATTATTTTTTGGCAGGGCTCAAGGGACCATTTTACACACATTTGCAATGAAAGCGAACCTACCAGATGGAGGGTGGGTGTTGTGGCATCCATTCACTTGGGTGCGTACTTTTTGTAAGGGCCTGCGCATGCCCTGATAAACGGCAGAAAGCTGTGTCCCCGACTAGTGACGTGCGTGTCTCTGCGCCTCTCTCCAGGTGGATCTGCTCTTTCTCTCGGAACTGCAAGTGCTGCATGATATTTCCAGCTTGGTAAGTAGGCTGTGCTATTTTGGCTCCAGGGAGATTATTGCAAGAAGATCCTTGAATGATAGTGAAGCCAATTGAAATGGTGGCTAAGTCTGTCCTCAATTGGTGGTCCTGTGAAAGTGGAAAATGGATGAAGATTGGCCTGGGGGCCAGGGCACACTGAATGCACTCCTAGCTGTGAATTTCTTTTTTGGGTGGTGATGGGAGCACGGCCACACTCGGCGGTGCTCAGGGCCTGCTCTGAGGTCTGCACTCGGGGATCACTCCTGCCCATATTGTTTTAAACTGAGGCCTTCTTAAAAGATATTTTTAGCACATACTCACAGAGTCTTATAACTACTTCCCCAAAGTGAGATTTGTCTAGAGATTTGTGGCATCAGGAATTCCAATTTAAACCAGGCCACCATTTTTTAGACTATCCACTGTGGCTCCTGGTTCTGCTCAACTTGGCTTGGCGTTCGTGGTCCAGCTGCCACGGGCTCTGTCTGACATGGCTCCCTCCCCCCGCTGCTTTCCTTTGTTTCTTCCCTGAAGTTGTCTCGGCACAAGCATCTAGCCAAGGATCATTCTCCTGACTTATATTCGCTGGAGCTGGCGGGCCTGGATGAAATTAGGAAGCACTATGGAGAAGAGTCTCCGCAATTCCAAGATGCCTCGAAGATCCTTGCGGATGTTCTGCAAAAAGTAAGAGACTGGCGGGATCTGAGAAGTTTGAGGAGGGCTGTTTCGCTGCCAGCCTCTCGGTGGAGGCGCGTGTGTATGACACAGTGCTGGCGATGGCAGGGTCTTGGCCCTCTGTGGGGGATTGCTGCTCTCGGTCACCTCCGAAGTACTGACCTAATTAATGCTGGAAGGGCCTTCTAGGGACTGAGCGGTCTCCATCGGAATACCGCCAGCACCCAGCTTCTCCCTTCGAATCCTGGCAAAGTAGACAGGACACGGAAGTGACCGGATTGCCCCGTTTTAAGGGTGCAGTTCTGCGTGATGGAGTTTGCTCACATTGGGCCGCAGCTGCCTTTCATGGTCTCCAGCTGTGACCCTGCCCATTCACCGCTGACCGAACCCAAAGAGAACACTTGGCCCACCACCGGGTGTCGAGTGGATCTGCAGTAAATGTTCTTAAGTTCCTTTCCCTGAACTCGCCCTCCTGCATCTCTTCAGTGAGGCTCCAGGGTTAAATCTTAGCAGATGTTCGGGCTTACCCAGAGACCACCTAGGAAGATTGCATTTTCCCTTTGCTACCTTGCACCCCCCCCAACACACTCGGTCTCTTACATTCATTCAGAACAGTTGAAAATTAATGCAGTTGTAGATTAATACTGGTGACTGCATTACCAGTCACCAACCCTTAAGATTTGCCTCTTTGAAGACTAATGAGCTAAGAGATAAATAGAAGCTTTTGGAGCAGCACAAAAGCTTCTCAGTAATATTTTTCAGGCTTAGGGTCCGAGGATGCGACACTGGACCCTGCGTTGCCCAGGGCCTCTGGGGCTCCCCTCGGTGATTCTTGGAGCAACCACAATGGTGGTGGAGATTGAACTTGGTTCTTGCGCTTGCAAGGCACGCGCCTGAGCCCTGGGCCCGGCTTTCACACTCCTTTTGATATGCGAGTCTGCAATTCATAGTAACTCTGAAAACTTCAGTTTGCAGATGACATGTACAACCTGTATGGTGGCAACGCAGTGGTTGAATTGGTGACTGTCAGAGCCTTTGACACGTCCTCTGTGAGGAAGGCGAGGACTATTCTTCAGCTGAAGGATGAGGTAAGTGCCTCCTTTCAGACCTTGCTTTGCAGTCGAAGAATTAAGTGAATGAACTTGTCCAAAGCGAAGTTCTACAAAGAACAGTGACACATGGTGCTGTTGCGAAAGGTGACAGGAAGGCGCTGGTCAGGACGGCTGGAGACAGCCCGGGCCTCTTATTTGCGGAGGGGCAGGGGGCTGGGGAGACTCAGTTCTTTGGGGTTGCATGCAGGCCATTCAGGCACCTGAGTCAAGGATACAAGTCAGTCTGTCAAAGCAGTGAGGATAATTCAGCTGTTGGTGTTCCGGGGGGGCATCAGGAGGTACTGTGATGAAGCGAGGTTGAGTGGTTGCTTCCATGGCTTGGAGCCTGCCTTTCTGGGAGGTGCATTCTTAATGTGTCACAGCCAGGGCCTTCATTACTGGGATATGGGGTCCTGGGGCAGTAGTACAAAAGGTAAGATGCTTGCCTTAACATAATGCCCAAAAGGAAGGAGGGGGGAAGAAGGGGGAGAGAGAGAGAGAAGAGAGAGAGAGAGAGAGAGAGAGAGAGAGAGAGAGAGAGAGAGAGAGAGAGAAGTGCCTGACATAGGGGCAGGAGTGTGGGGAGGGAAGCAGGTCATTGGTGATGGGAAATGTTTGTAACTATGTATCTCACAGATTAAAAATAAATAATAAAAAGATGTTTGCCTTGTGTGCAGCCAGCCCAGGTTTGATCCTGTAATCCCAGGTGGTCCCCCAAGCCTCAACAGGACTGATCCCTGAGTACAGCTGCAGTAACCCAAAAGCCAAAAAAGGGAAAAAGGAAAGAGGATTCTTTATAAAAGTATTGGTATCTCGATTTTAAAATAACGGTCATGTGAAATGAATACCCAGGTGGGCTTCATTAAGTGGCAGTGGCCCTTTTAGTGCATCAGCGCAATGTTTCTGTGGTCTGGAGACCACCACTGGAAAACCACCGCCTTGGACATTATAGCTGTTGGGCTTCATCTCTAGGGGCAGCCCGAGTCCCAGCCGGTCTAGAGTGAGAGAGTTGAGGGTCGTACCTGGTCAGGAAAGCCCCCGTCTGGCCAACTTGAGGTGTTTTCAGTCTGAGTTCCAGTGGAGGGGCTCTTGTTTCTGAAGCAGAGAGCATGCGCATCACATGGCTTCAGTAGGAGGAGCAGGGCTTTGCCTCTCTGGGCCATGAGTTAACTCACCTCGCTTCCAGCTCCTTACATCCTGCAGTGCTCAGGGGTTCCTCCTGGCTCTGCACTCAGGAATCACTCCTGGTGGTGCTGGGCGGACCGAATGGGATGCTGGGGATTGAACCCGGGTCGGCCGCGTGTCAAGGCAAACTCCCTACCCGCTGTGCTATCGCTCTGGCCCAGCTTCCCTTACCTTGAAGCACATGGTGAAGGACCTGTCCTTAAGGCAGCATGGCAAGCTAGAGATCCCGCGTCTTGTCCACCCAGCCATGAGGGCTGCAAAGCACAGGCTCTTCTGAAGGCAGGCTGTAGCTCTCAGAAGAGAAGGAGGGCAGTGGAGCCAGACATAGGCAGGCAGGGCACTTGCCATGCACGCAGCCGACCTGGGCTTAGTTCCCGGCATCCCATATGGTCCCCTGACCCCAGCAAAAGTAATTCCTTAGTGCAGAGCCAGGAGTAACCCCTGAGTATCACCCTACCCTCTGGAATATCACTCCAGCCCCCAACATAACATATTGTGAAGGCTGATAGCCCTTTCACGTCCTCACTCCGTCCCCGCCCACATCACACCTGCCAGCTTGCCAGGCAGTGGCTCTGGAGAGAAGTAAACCCATCTGGGAAAGGCGCCCCCATTCCCAGTGGGACAGGCCATGCTGGTGGAGCTGAATTGTGTAGTGGGGCATCCGGTGGCCTTTGCTAGCCAGCTCAGCTTCAGTGGAGAAACTGGGTTTCTGTCGGGGAATAGTTTCTCAGGCTCATGCATATTGTGGCAAGGAGCAGGTGATGTTCCAACTTCCGGTTTCCTTCACATCCTACATAGCAAGTGAACATTTCCTCACAGAACCTAAGTCTAAGGCTGAGTTGTCTTTTTTTATTTTGGGGGGTGGGCGGGGAGGCACACCCAGCTTTGCTCAGGGCTTACTCCTGGTAGGGTTTGGAGACCATGTGGGGTTCCAGGGATTGAACCAGGGTAAGCTGCATGCAAGGCAAGCACCCCACCAGCTATACTAGCTCTCCAGCCCCACAGAGGTTTTGTTAACCGTTAGTAGAAAGATGGAAGGGTCAAGGGCTGGGGCGATAGTGCAGCAGCCGACCCAGGTTCAATTCCCTGACCTTGTATGCCACCAACCCATATTCCATCCCCAGCACCCCATAGGGTCCTCTGAGCACCTCTAGAGTGATTCCTTAATGCAGAGCCAGGAGTAACCCCTGAGCATCGCTGTGTGTGGCCCAAGAGCAAAAAATTCAGAAGAGAAAGATGAGAGCACCAGGACCAGGTGTTCCAGGACTAGCCTTTGGCCTGTGCCCCTTCAGCTTCTGGTGCCTCTCCCAGGTGCCCCTGGCCAGTGTCTGCCCTCCGCACTCATACTGGGCTGGCCCGCTTCAGCTGCCACTTCCTTTGTAGGGCGAGGAAATGCTCTAAAATTAGGTTGCACTGGTGACTGCAACTTGAGAAATGTGCTGAGATGTGTAGTGGCCTACACTTTGAATGAGCGGAGAAAGAATGAGTTGGCCAGGAAGAACAAAACTAGCCCTAACTTCCTGCCTGAAACTGCCAATGGCATCTCATAGCTCAGATGCCTCAGATTCTGCACAGCCTCCCTCCCTGCTTCTCACTTCACCTTGTCGGGGTTTGGGAGTGGGGTTTTTTTTAGTGTTTTTGTTTGTTTGTTTGTTTTCTTTTTGGGTCTCACCCAGCGATGCTCAGGGGTTACTCCTGGCTCTGCACTCAGGAATTACTCCTGGCGGTGCTTGGGGGACCATATGGGATGCCGGGGATCGAACCCGGGTCGGCCGCATGCAAGGCAAACGCCCTACCCGCTGTGCTATCGCTCCGGCCCTGTTTTTGGGTTGTTTTTTGTTGTTGTTGTTGTTTTTTGCTTTTTGGGTCACACCCAGCGATGCTCAGGGGTTACTCCTGGCTTTGCACTCAGGAATTACTCCTGGCAGTGCTTGGGGGACCATATGGGATGCCGGGGATCGAACCCAGGTCGGCCGCGTGCAAGGCAGACGCCCTACCCGCTGTGCTATCGCTCCGGCCCCCTTTGTTTTTGTTTTTGCTTGTTTGTTTTTGCAGTGCTAGGGATCAAACCCAGGGCCTCACACATCTTCATCTCTTACTTTCATCTCTTACTTTCTTTTCCAGTGTCTAGCCAGAATGAGCTAAATTTCCCTAACGCTGCCTTTGCCAGGAGGAATTAAGTACCTCTTGGACGGCTTTTAGCTGTGTATATAATATGCAATTATATGATTCATTTAAAGAAGAAAATTGCCATTTCAGCGCCACATAACTGAAAGGATTGCTTGTTTCGCTCACATTTCCCCTAGCGTAAGCGCTCTCCTCCCCGCTAGAGGTAATTGCTACCCAGAACGTTATATTAGTTATTTGCCGACCTCTGTTGAGTTTGACTACTTGCTTCTCTTCAAACATTGTGGTTGCTTGTCTGAATTTCATATGAAGTCATACAAGATGTACTTTTGTGTTAGATAAATGAATCAGGGCTACAGAATTGGCATAATGTTCTATCTTCAAAAAGTTTTCACTCCTTTTTTTTTCATTCGCTGTAGAACGACGAAGCTCCTTACAACCTTGCATATAAGTATAACCTTGAGTATTCGGTGATTTTCAACATGGTCCTTTGGATATCAATCGGCCTGGCCTTGGCCGTGATTATCACCTCTTACAATATTTGGAACATGGATCCTGGATATGAGAGCATCATTTATAGGATGACAAACCAGAAGATTCGGATGGATTGAACTGTCCTCATACCAAGCTAAGAAAAGGGGTTTGGAATTTGCTATTTTGTTAAAAATTAATCTCTCGTGTAGTTTAAAGTAGTAACATACTTTAAATTTATATATAAAAAAGGAAGCAAATTTTGTTCTCTATTTTGTGTGTGCCTGTGCTGTTTTTTTAGAGTGGATTATAGTATTGATGTGAACTGGTTTATGTGATAATAGATTCCATAATATGCTTGAATCTTATGATAACCATTTCATTCCATTTAATATTTGAATGCACTGAAATAAATATAAGACATTTAGAATAGCTTGTGTTATTTATGTTGGGGAAATGCACTGAATATGTTGGAGAAACTTGTGAATGCTCACTTCCTTACACAAGCTAGGTGAAAATATTTCAGCAGTTACCTTCTCAAAACCATTTACATTTGTCATAATTTGATGTAAATATCTCTGAAAAAGAACGGGTTTTTAACTTGGAGTAGCCCCAAACTAGGAAAATTTATTGTTGCTTATATTGTCGCTTAGATTTGGAATTGCCAACTTGAATTTCTAAGTTATTTGGATTTCTTATCGACAGAGAAGAGAGCTGTTTGGTTTTTTTTACCTCTTCTGGATGTTTGATGATCCTCATGGTGTGGTATAGAGATGAAAAATACCACATCTGAAAAGGAACTGGCTTTGTGAAACTATACACAGATGCTTGTAATTATACATGCAAAAACAAGCATAGGGTACATATCGGGGCGTGACTCTAAAATCATTTTCTTTCAGCAGCTTTTCCTCTGTGTCAGTTATGCTGGTTTGTGGTACAACCTCGCTCTTTAGGATATTAAGTGGAAGTCAATGCTCCCTATTTTTCATGTGGAATTGGACCAATGTCTATCAGGAGTGACAAATAAAGTTAATAGTGATTCCAATTTGTGTCCTTTCCTATAGGCAGTTTCATTTCATCAGAATTACCTATTCACTGTGGATGCATTCATGGTTTTTCTTTAAAAAAAACCACATATTTGTTTCTTCTCACTGCCTCTGAGATTTGGTGTTACCCTAAGAAACACACTTCCACTACCTGTATTGTTACTGAGTGTATCTGATCTGTTTTCTGTTGGTCAGAAAGGCTTAAATTTCCCTAACATTGTAAAAGATGGGTAAGCAACTAATTGGTTGGACTATAAGGGACTATCTAACATAACAGCTCAAAGGTTATCATTTTTTAAGAAATATATCTATGCAGGCTGGAATGATAGCACAGTGGGTAAGGTGTTTGCCTTGCATGCGGTCGACCCGGGTTCATTTCCCAGCATCCCGTATGGTCCCCTGAGCACCGCCAGGGGTGATTCCTGAGTGCAGAGCCAGGAGTAACCCCTGTGCATTGCCAGGTGTGACCCAAAAAGAAAAAAGAAAAAAAAAAATATATATATATATGCACACATACCTATGAGAGGGCTAGAAAGATAGTACAGTGGGTAGGGCACTTTCCTTGCACACAGCCAACCAATCACAGGTTTGATCCCTGGCATCCCATATGGTACCCCACATACTGCCAGGAGTAATTCCTGAGTGCGGTGCTAGGAGTAACTCCTGAGCATTGCCAGGTGTAGCCACAAAACAAGAGAAAACAAAACCGAGAATTTCACTGTTTCATGATTATGTACCAAAATGATTATAGTATGAGCATTACATTGCCCTGACCCCTGGCAACCATCACTGTATCACTGTATCTGCTTGAGCAGGCACCAGTAACGTCTCTGTTGTGAGACTTGTTACTGTTTTGGGCATATTGAATATGCCATGGGTAGCTTGCCAGGCTCTGCCACGCAGGCAGGATATTTTCAGTAGCTTGCTGGGCTCTCCGGGAGGGACGGAGGAATTGAACCCGGGTCGACCATGTGCAAGGCAAACGCCCTACCCACTGTGTTATCGCTCCAGTCCGCTGGCAACCGTACTTGGTTTAATACTAGTTTCTGCCTCTTTCCTGGAAAGACCATCCAGTTGTTTCTAAGGAACTCTGGAGTTTGCAGGGTTGAGCACTTTTGCCAATGACAGTGTTAAATTGAATCCTCCATAGAAATGAAATCAATTGTGGGTTGTTGTTTTTTTTGTTTTGTTTTGTTTTGTTTTGTCTCAGTGAAGTCTAAGTAATCAGAAGCTGATAATCCACTCTGCCTCTGCAGGGAGGAACAGCTACGTTATTTTCCAATAACTTTCCTGATCTCCACTGCTCCCTCCTGCCAAGTTTATGGGGATAAGGGCTTATCAGCTTCCTTGTCCTAAAAACAGATTCCCTTGAAACCCAGCAGGCCATGAGTTTGGGAGCAAAATCTATAATACTGCAGAGGAGTTCAATCTGTTTTTCTTTTATATGTTTCTTATATAAACATTACCATAGCAGTTAGGTGGTTATGATTAAATACAAAATAAACTGATGCCTTTGTAATTTAAAACTGATGAGACTTTAACTTCTAGGGAAAAGGGAAAAAAAAGTTAATTACATGACAGCACTAATCCTTATAGGGTAAATGGCATCAGTCCCCTTCTAGCTGTGTTAGCCAGAAAGCAATTAATTAAAATAAATGTTCTGCCAAGATTATTATACCTGTTGCTGATGATTTGCTCTTAAATGAAGTCTAATTTGTTCAGGAACATAAATCACAATGTCGAGATTTGCGTGAGAAGCAAAAAAGCTAGCCTTGTGGCAGGCTAGTTTACTGACATTGAGGGATAGACCTCAGTCACTTTATATGTCATTGGTGGAATATTCAAGGTTTGTTAAATAGCCCAGATTCTACCCATGGTAGATCTTATGAAACAAGCTCACGATTTCTAGGAATAATGGAATATCAATTTATACTTCCTTTGGCTTTCTTATTTGATAGAAGAGATTGTTCTTTTTTTTTTCTTTTGTTTTTGGGCCACACCTGGCAATTCTTAAGGAATACTCCAGGGTTCATTTTTGGAAGCATTTGCAGGAGCACGCAGTGTTGGGGGTCAGACCCAGGACTCCCACATGCAGTTTGCGGGCAGCCCATTGAGCTGTCTCGGGACCTGGGAACGACATTTTGAAACTGTTTGCATTGGTGCCAAATAACATGGGTGCCACAGGGGAAATGTGGGTACTGGGGATCAGTGGCAGGCAGCACACACTCCAGGCATGTGCTCTATACCAAACCCAACTTGGGGGGAGGCCAGGGGGAGTGTTGGGCCACATCCCAGCTGTACTCAGGGCTGACTCTGCTCTCGGGTCACTCCTGGCTGGGTTTGGGGGACCATAAGGGGTGCCAAGCATCAAACCTGGAATGGCCGTGTGCCAGGCAGTACATTACTGACTCTGGCCCAGCCCTTACTTTTTTTTTGGGGGGGGGTCACACCCAGCAATATAAAGGGGTTACTCCTGGCTCATGCGCTCAGGAATTACTCCTGATGATGCTCGGGGGACCCTATGGAATGCTGGGAATTGAACCTGGGTCGGCCGCGTGCAAAGCAAAAGCCCTACCCGCTGTGCTATTGCTCCAGCCCCCATTATGGTAATCTTAAGACATCTCACTATTTTTTTTTTTTGGCTTTGGGGTCACATCCATTGGTGCTCAGGCCTTACTTGTGTTTCTGCACTCAGGAATCACTCCTGGCGGGGTTTGGGGGTGTGGGGCATTGGATGTCAGGGATTGAAGCCAGATTGGCCGTGTGCACAGCAAATACCCTACCCAGTGTAGTATCTCTATGGTCCCAATATGTCTCACTTTTGGTGATCTTAATTCCTGTTAGGAGCTGTCAGCTACGTTTCTCCTCTATGCAAGTTCCTACTTTTTCCTTTAGACACTTTAAGATTGTCCCATTTTGAGGGGGAGCTGTATGTGTTAGTTAACTGTGCCCTTGTGCCACCAGAAAATTATGGGAGTCCAGGAGGGCTGATCACTTGTTTCTGGGAGTAGATAAAATCCTTGTCTTCAGTTAAAAAAAAAAAAAAAAGACTGTCCTATTTTCCATCTCACTCTCACCCATTCATTTTAGTATCCATTGATGATTCTTGACTGAAATAGTTACTAATGTGGTGGTTGTCAAATGATGGTCTTTTATTTCCATCATTCATTTTTTTTCAGTAATTAGAATTCTATAAAGAAAAGCTCGCACTCCACTGTTATATCTGCATGAGCTCGTGGATATTTTCGTCTCGATGCGGTAATCCATTGCTCACAGTGATTTTCTTCCATGATCCCAGATTTGGCCTTTGGTGGTGGCTTTAGTTGGCTCCTGTGTCCTTGAGACACGTCCCCATCGTGTTTTGAACACTCACTGCCTTGCAAGACCACCTGCTGTTTATGGACTATAACATGTCAAGTGAAACACCAACAAGATGCGGGAGAAAGATCAGCCAGAGCAGGCTGGAGCAATGCAAGGAAAGGCGGTTCGTTGGTGGAAAGACCCCCAACAGAACAAAAGGAGGAAGGAATTCGGGGTAGATGTGTCAGCGGCTTCTAAAGATGAGGTTAGAGTTGGGGCCTTGTTGGCGGGCTGTGCTCCTTTACCTTCAGCTAGTGCCAAAGAACGAAGGAATCTTCCAGTCACTGCCCAGGGGACCAAGCGGGCTGTTGAAAGTGGTCCCTGGTCCGGTGCCACTCTGTGGGCTGTTCCCGGTGTATAACGGGAGACATACCCAAACTGAGATCACTGCGGACCTTTTTTTATAGCAGTTTGACATTCTGGGAGAGCCAGACACGTGCTCAGTCGGGCACATCTCGCCGAGCCCGTGTGGCTGCTGTCGAGCCTGGGGGGGTGAGTCAGTTGTCTTCGAGCAGGCTGCGTCCGTCTCAGGCGCGGCAGGAGATATTTTTAGTTTGACCAACTGTTACCCAAAAGTATACAAAACTCAGAATTTTTATGTAACTCAACTTTTACAGCATAAATGACTGGAACTGGGGCCGCAGAGATAGTACAAGCGGGTACGGCGTTTGCCTTGCATGTGGCTGACCTGGGTTCGATCCTCAGCATCGCACGTGGTCCTCCAGCGCTGCCACGAGAGATTCCTGAATGCACAGTCAGGTGTAACCCCTGAGCATCCCCAGGTATGATCCCAAATCAACGACAACCAATTATTATTTAATTCAGGAGATTTGGGAGTGTGCTGGAGAGCTGGCAGTGTGCAGGGGCTATTCCTGACTCTGGGCTCAGAGCTCACTGCTGGCGGGGCTCAGGGGACCATACAGCACCAGGAATCAAACCCTGGTGTCCTTCAGGCAAAGCTGGTGCCCATTGAGCTCTCTCCCAGACCCTAGTTCTAGACTTTCAAGACAGAAGCTCTTCAGGGCTTCCAAGTCAAGTTTCATGAATACCATTTGTCTGGCAGCTGACTTCACAAGGCTAATCCAAGCTGTTGCTGGAATGGAAGTTCAGTTTCAAGAAATCCAAAGGTAGGGGGCCGGGGTGATAGTACAGTGGTAGGACGCTTGCCTTGCATGTGGCCAACCTGGGTTTGATCCTCCACATCCCATAGGGTGCCCCAAGCACCGCTGGGAATAATTCCTGAGTTCAGAGCCAGGAATAATCCCAGAGCATCGCCAGGTGTGACCTAAAAACAAAAAGATGAAATCCAAAGGCCAGAGAAGCCAAGAATTTTCTATCTAGTCTGACTGCCCTTTAAGAAACACATACTAGAAAATTAGTTTTCATTGTAACATACTAAAAGACATTTAAAAAATTCAACTTCGGGGCTGGATTGATAGCACAGTGGGTAGGGTGTTTGCCTTGCACACAGCTGACCTGGGTTCAATTTCTAGCATCCCATACGGTCACCTGAGCACCGCCAGGAGTGATTCCTGAATGTAAAGCCAGGAGTAACCCCTGACCACCGCCAGGCGTGACTCAAAAAGAAAAAAAGAATTCAACTTCACAAATTAGAAGACTTTTTAAATAGGAAAATGTGTATGCGTCAGTGAACGAATATGCACACCAAGGAGATGGCTTAAGGAATTGGCTCGTGACTGTGGAGGCAGGCTGAGGAGTCAGGCAGAATTTATTTCTTCTTGGAAGAACAATAGCCACAGGGCTGAAGACTCACCACTACCACATCATCCTAATGACATCTGCAGTCCTGTGCTTTCCAAATCAGGTCATGTCCCGCTGCACTGGGGATCAAACATCAGTGGAACTTTTTGGTGGATAGAAGCTCCCATACCACAATGACATTAGCAAAATGTCACTTCTCCCTAATGAGCAAAGTAAAGGTGACCCCCGTCAAAAGAAAAGTGCATTTATGGAGCTAAATTAGTTGATTTTAAAGTGTATAGCTGGAAAATGAAATAAAGTCAGAAAAGGAAAAATTGCAAGAAAGAGCCCTAGCAGATAGGAAAACAGAAGACTCCCTTGGAGCCGGAGCAGTAGTACAGTGGGTACGGTGCTGGCCTTGCATGAGGCCAACCCAGCTTTTGTCCCTGACACCTTATGTGACCCCTTGCCAGGTGTGATCCCTGAATGCAGAGCCAGGAGTAAGCCCTGAGAACTGCTGGTGTGTCCCCCAAATAAAAAATAAATGGGGGCATTTGTCTTGCATGTGGCCAACCTGGGTTCAATCCCTGGCATTCATTATAGTCAAAAGGAATTCCTGAGTGCAGAGCCAGGAGTAACCCCTGAGCATAGCCAGGTGTAAGAAAAGGGTCAGAGACATAGAAGGACTGAGCTTAGGTAGGAGGCCCAGGTTTCATCCCTGACACCAAAAGGGGGGGTGGACGCTGGGGCGATAGTATAGCAAGTAGGGCATTTGCCAACCTGGGTTTGATCTCTGGGATCCTATATGGTCTGCTAAGCACCACCATGGTTAATTCCTGAGCTCAGCACTCTCGTCCTGTTCATCGATTTGCTCGAGCAGGCACCAGTAACGTCTCCATTGTGAGACTTGTTACTGTTTTTGGCATATCGAATGCACCACGGGTAGCTTGCCAGGCTCTGCTGTGCGGGCCAGATACTCTCGGTAGCTTGCCGGGCTCTCCGAGAGGGAAGGAGGAATCGAACCTGGGTCAGCCGCGTGCAAGGCAAACAAACACCCTACCCGCTGTGCTATCGCTCCGGTCCTGAACTCAGAGTCAGAAGTCATCCCTGAACACCACCGGATGTGGTCCCAAAAGGAAAACAAAAGTTATATCTATTTGCACTTCCATTATCTACAAGCATTATTCTAAATATATTACTAATGACAATACAGAGATACATCCATCATATCCATACAGGCACACACATTCACTTACATATCTATAAAAAGTGCTAAAACACTCGTGGGCACTTTTCAAATTGTTTGCAGAGCTTTGCATTGCGTCAGCCTGGGGCAGCTTGCCCATAGGATTCCAGGCCAGAGATGCTTGGACATGAGAGATTCGGCATCTGCAAACAAAAGCTGACCCCAGCGCTGGAGCACTGGGCTGGGGAGAGAGCTCGGGGATCAGGGCATGTGCTAGCCTTGGACACGTGAGAAACCAAGTTTGATCCCCAGCACCACATGGTCCTGGAGCCCGGCCGGGGATGACCCTGTAGCCCCCAACACCACCACCCTGCACCCTGCTGGTCTCCGGTGCCGGTGGGTAGAGGATGGGCAGCAAAGGGGGGAAAGGCGCCGGGGGTGGGAGCGAGGCGTTATGTAAGCTTAGAGCCAGGGAATGGTGCCACTGCTGCCAGGTGGCTTCGTAAAGGTGCCCCAGCAGCGTTCCGGTGTGGGTAGGCAGCGCTTCCTCCCTCATCCCCAAAGTAGCAACATGTTCTGAGAGCACCGTGCGCCTACGTTCAGCCAGTCCGCACACTGCGCTGCAAGTAGTACTTTGATTTTGGGGTCACACCCAGTGGTGCTCACGGTTTACTCCTGAGGGCTCGGGGGATCATACAGGATGCCGGGGATTGAATCCGGGTTGGCCACATGCAAGGCAAGCACCTTACCCACTAGACTATCCCCCTGGCCACACTGCAAGTAGTATCTTGGAGCCCAGTTTGCAGCCCATGACATCTGGCTTGGTTGACCAAGTCTCCGGCAGTGGCCCAGGCGCCCCTTCGACGAGGCTCCCCTCCCCTGCAATAAGAAAATGCAGCAGAGCACAGATAGAGAAGTGCTGGCAGGTTCTAGTGACTTCTTTCTGATCCCAGCCAGATTCCTGATGGTTGGGCTTCTCGACCCCAAACCACCCTCATGCCTGTCCCAGAGCCACCACCTCTGCCAGTCCCCCTCCTGTGAATCCTAACCCGCCACTCGACTAAACTCGGGCCTGGACAAGACAGCAACCCAAGGGCTGGAGTGATAGCACAGCAGGTAGGATGTTTGCCTTGCATGAGGCCGGCCCGGGTTCGATTCCCAGCATCCCATATGGGTCCCGAGCACCGCCAGGAGTAATTCCTGAGTGCGTGAACCAGGAGTAACCCCTGGGCAATGCCGGGTGTGACCCAAAAAGAAAAAAAAAAGACTGCAACACAAGGGATGCTTTTATTTGTGCTACATCAGCAATGCTGGGGGAAGCATGTGGTGCCAGGGAGCAGACCCAGGGCTCCTCCATGTGAAGTCTGTACTCGCTACTCTCGGCCCATTGAACTCTCTCAGGTCCCTGCAAGGGGCATTTGAATTAAGGTGTGCTCGTGTGTGCCTCTGTGGGGGGTGTGTGTGTGTGTGTGTGTGTGTGGTGTGGTGCCTGGGCCCTGGGCCCTCAGGTCTTTCCC
Source organism: Sorex araneus (assembly GCF_027595985.1). Classification (NCBI taxonomy): domain Eukaryota; kingdom Metazoa; phylum Chordata; class Mammalia; order Eulipotyphla; family Soricidae; genus Sorex; species Sorex araneus. The sequence goes on from NC_073313.1 coordinate 42,133,193, forward strand.
GTTGTGGCATATCCTTTATCCTCTTTTATTTTGGAGGGTTCTTGGGGATTGAACCCAGGGCACTATGCATGTAAGGCGACTTGTCTCTAGCCAAGTTTGGTACCCTAGAGAAACTGAAGTACAATACACTTCAACTGACGTTTTTGCAGCTCCTGAAAGACAGTGGGAAACTAGATAGTCACGCGAGAAAATGAGTAAAATCACAGTGAAACCGAAACTAGCGTAAGGAGCCAGGGATGTGGCTCAAGCGGTCAAGGACGAGGGTGAGACCCTGAGTCCAGTCCCTGCCACTGCAAGGCTCCCAAGCACCACTAGATGTGACTGCTAGAAAAACAAAGAAAAGAGGGGCTTGAGGAGCTGGAGTGATAGTACAGCAGGTATAGCTTTTGCCTTGCACGCGGCCGACCTGGGTTCGATTCCCGGCATCCCATATGGGCCCCCCAAGCACCGTCAAGAGTAATTCCTGAGTGCAGAGCCAGGAGTAACCCTTGAGCATCGCTGGGTATGACCCCCCCCCCAAAAAAAAGAGAGGCTTGAGAGGGACTGGAGAGAGAACAGCAGAGAGGGTGCTTCCCTTGTACATGGCTGACCTGGGTTTGATCCTCGGCATCCCATGTGATTCCCCCAAGCAGTGCCAGGAGTGATACCTGAGTGTAGAGTGAGAAGTAAGTGCTAGAGTCCGGTGTCGAGAATATCCCCATCTCCGAACCCGCACAAAGAGTTCAGCCAGTAATGTAATACTCAAGTGAGTTTATTAAGCCAGCTAGCTGGGGTTAAGCTTCTAGGCACAGAGGCACAAGCAAGAAAGACCCCGAACGAGGGAAAAGCTGCAAATTTTATAGTCAGTGCTTACGTCATAGCCTGCACTTATGAATTTTAAGAAAAACATAAGTGAAAATGCAAGTTTTGTAATTCAGAAGAAAACATACTTTCAAATGGTACAAACAAGCAGTTACAGATAGGTGATCTGGACATGTTTTCAGAACATTCAGCTCCCCACCCGGCTTGTGTCTGGGTGGCTTCTATAGACAGTGAGTAGCGGTTATGAAACTATTTGCCAGGGCTGAGTTTCCAGTCCAGTTGTCCTTCCCTCACAGATGGCCGGGGGGGAGAAGCAGGGTTTTAAGAAAAACAAAAAGGTTTAAGTCAAACAAAACATGAAGCAGGAACCAGGCATGATGGAGTCGCTCCGTGTCCAACAGTAAGCCCCACGCATCGCTGGTTGTGCCATCCCCCCAAAAAGAGAGAGACTGGAAAGACAGTACAGGGGTTTAAGGTGCTTACCTTGCATGTGGCCCACCCTGGTTCAAATCCTGTCACCACAGGTGATTCCCCAAGTACCACCAAGAGTGCCCCCCCACCCCGCCAGCACAGAGCCAGGAGTAAGCCCTGAACACAGCTGGGTGTGGCCCAAAACAACAAAACAAAACAAAACAAAACAAAACAAAAAACCCAAAAGATGGGGCTGGAGCGATAGCACAGTGGATAGGGTGTTTGCCTTGCACGCGGCCAACTTGGGTTCGAGTCCTAGCATCCCATATGGTCTCCTAAGCACCGCCAGCAGTAATTCCTGAGTGCAGAGCCAGGAGTAACCCCTGTGCATTACCAGGTGTGACCCCAAAAGCTAAAAAAGAAAAAAAGGGAGAGAACCAGAGAGCTGGAACAGCAGGGAAGGCACAAGCCTTGCACACGGCCAACCTACATTGGATCTAGGTTGGCTCATGCCATCCCAGGGAGTGCCCTGAGCATCTAAGTGCAGAGCCAGGAGTAACCCCTGAGAATCTCCGGGTGTGGCCTAAAAAGAAAAAATCCCTCTAAAAAGGTGCCAGAACGGGCTGAGGCAGGCTTGACGTGCTGGAGACGGAAATTCAATCCCTGGGTCCTCAGACACAATCAGGTGCAATCCCTGAGCACCATCAGGTGTGGCCCAAACACCAACAAACAAGAGAAAGAAAAGAAAAAAACAGCCGAGGAACTCGAAAGATTCCAATCAGAGCCCCAGATGGCTTTAAAATTACTTTCGGTAGTTACTGAAAAGAGCTGAGCCATGTATCTGTCGTCTGTTTTATTCATCTCGCTTCTCTTGAGGCACTATGCTATTTATTCCCTTTGGTAGAAGTTATGAACAATATTCCAAGGACACCGGCAGAAGATGTGGCATAAAATCCCCCCATCCTGACTGTTCAGCCTGCATAGCCCCAAGTCAGGAACAGACGTGTTTTGTAAATGCTAGCCCACATTCTGGGACAACGTCAGTGACAGAGATTTCTGATTTTTTTTTTTATATTTTGGTTTTGTTTTCTTTGGGGGCTAAACGGTTTTATACTTAGGGTTTATTTTTGACTCTGCACTCAGGGGTCACTCAGGGGACCATACTGCGTGCTGAGGATCGAACCCGGCTTGGTTGCATATAAGACAAGCACCTTACCTGCTGATCGGCAGGTTACCTTATCGCTCGGCTTCTTGATTGTTTGTTTGAAACCATGAGATAGAAAATCCTTTGACAAATAAAATGTTGCCCTCATCAGAGTAATAGTAATACTTGATCTAGACAAGACTCACCCATGGATGCTAAGACTTGTAGGTAAAATAGGTGATGACACAGGATATTTTGAGTGTCTCAAACTTTCTCCCTACAAATGACCAAGGGGAGAGTTCTTGCTTCCCAGAGGAGAAACTGAGTGAACAGGCCCTTCATACTACAAATCAGCAGACATGCAGTAATCAGGAGGTTCCTACTGTGGTGTTTCATTTCTATGGGGTTCCTGCACAAAATGGCCTCCCGAAAGGCAGTCGTAGAGAAATAGCAAATGCGGGGCAGAGAGATGGAATGCCAAGTAGGGCTCTTGCCCTGCAAGTGGTGGGCTCCATACCAGGCACCCCCTATAGTCCCCCCAGCCCTGCCAGGAGTGATCCCTGAGTGCAGAGCCAGGAGTAAGCCCTGAGCACAGGCACAAAACCAAAACCAAACACAACCACCAAAAAAATAGCAAATGAATTCAAACTGAGGGACATTCTATTAAATAGCTGGTCTGTTCCCTTCTTTTGAAATCACATGAGCCATGGAAACTTGGGTCGAGCAATCAGACACAGAAAATCTGAGATTGAAACATAAAGGGGAGTTTATTTTTTGGGGGGGCACGCCTGGCAGAGCTCAGGGCTTCTCCTGGTTTTGTGCTCATGGACACAAGTGTCTTAAGCTCTGTACTATGTCTCCAGCGCACATTACTACTAAGGTATGGGTGAGATCTGGTTTATAGATAAAGCATGAGATCCTTTCACCTCCAATACTTTTTTTGGGGGGATGCACACCCAGTAGTGCTCAGGGCTTACTCCTGGTTATGTGCTGAAGGATCACTCCTGGCAGTACTCAGGGGACCCTATGGGATGTGCCAGGGATGAAACCCTAGAGGGCCATGTGTAAGACCCTATCGATTGGACTATCTCCCTGGCCCCTCAATTTCTATAGTTTGGTGACCACGTCATAGACATGGGATTTTCCAAAGATGGCCATGGTATTTCCCATCTCACATGCTTTCAAACTGTGGCTTTGACATACATCCCTGCCTTTCTTTTCAAACCTGCCCCATAGGCAGATGCTAGATAATTTGTTTTGTATTGCTTTTTTTTTTCTTTTTGGGGGTCACACCCAGCGATACTCAGCGGTTACTCCTGGCTCTGCACTCAGGAATTACTCCTGGCGGTGCTCGGGGGACCATATGGGATGCTGGGAATCGAACCTGGGTCGGCCGCGTGCAAGGCAAATGCCCTACCTGCTGTGCTATCGCTCCAGCCCCTGTATTGCTTTTTATGAATAATCTAAGAAGTCTGTAAGGGTCTCTCTCACAGTGATTCAACAAAAAGCAAAATAAAAAAATTTTCGTATGAGATATCGTGAAGCCACTTGCGTAGCCGCACACTTCTGGAATTCTAAAAATTAAAATAACGGGTCCAGAGGCATCTCCGCAGTGAGCTGCTCAGTTCTGAGATTCATTTGTGAGTCTCTGGATCATGGCCTTTAATGCCCTTAAATGGAAGCTGGAGGCAGTTTGTGGGCGTGACAGCCAGAACACACAAGGGCGGGGAGATGGGAAGGAGCAGCCTGTCCCCAGTCCCTTGAGGCCTGGAGTTTGCAGTCGCTGGTCCCGCATACCTGGGTTTTTCATTGGGTTCTGGAAGTTTACGGCCGCTGCACCCCTGCCTTTGACAAGTGGGTCTGTGTTCTCTCATTCCTGTGGGTGAATTTGTACCTGGCAAAAGAAATGTCTGGTGTCCTCAGGTGAGATGAGAAAGGCCAAAGAGGCCACTGTTACTTTTTCTGGTTATGCCACATGCCAACCAAAGCAGAGGCTTGAGGTCGGGAGCCCAGATTCTGGGCCCAGAGTGGCTGGAATCTTTGCTTGGGGTTTTGAAGTTGTTGGGTGACTTCTGTGAGGTGGGGAAGACAGAGAGACAGTCACTTTCTCCCCATCTGCCTCTGCCAGCCCGGGACCCAGGGTTTTGGGGTTCTTTTTTTTTTCTTTGCTTTTTGTGTCACACCCAGCGATGCACAGGGTGTACTCCTGGCTCTGCACTCGGGAATTACTCCTGGTGGTGCTCAGGGGACCATATGGGATGCTGGGAATCGAACCCGGGTCAGCCGTGTGCAAGGCAAACGCCCTACCCGCTGTGCTTTGGCTACAGCCCCTGAAACTCCTTTTTTTTTTTGGGGGGGAGGGGTCACACCAGCGATGCTCAGGGGTTACTCCTGGCTCTGCACTCAGGAATTACTCCTGGCAGTGCTTGGGGGACCATATGGGATGCCGGGGATCGAACCCGGGTCGGCCGCGTGCAAGGCAAACACCCTACCCGCTGTGCTATCGCTCCGGCCCCAAAACTCCTTTTCTTGACCTTTGTTTCTGCTGGATCTTCTCTCAGAGGGTGGGTCCAGCCTTCTCTGGTCTGGGCTAGCTGAGGGTCAATCAGATTAAAGGTAGGAATTGAGGGTTCTCGAGTAATTTCCTTCAGGCCCTTTCTGTAGGGAGGGGTTGAGTCTCCTCAGGGTAGGCTGCTTATCAGATCTGAGCAGGTCTTGCTTTCTGTATCCACAAGGTGGGTCAGATTTAGGTTTGGTGGCTTTATTACTTCCCATGGGCTGGATAGCACAGTGGGTAGGACATTTGCCTTGCACCCGGCCAACACAGGTTCGATTCCTCCCCCCTTCTAGGAGAGCCTGGCAAGCTACCGAGAATATCTTGCCCACACGGCTGAGCCTGGCAAGCTACCCGTGGCGTATTCGATATGCCAAAAACAGTAACAATAAGTCTCACAATGGAGACGTTACTGGTGTCTGCTCGAACAAATCAATGAGCAAGGGGATGACAGTGACAGTGATAGTGATTACTTCCCAGAAATGTCATTACCATGATGTGTGTGTGTGTGTGGGGGGGCTCCTTCCCTAATCTACCTGCCTACATCACAACTATCATTGCCATAGGGGTCCCATATTGGGCCACACAGCAGTGTTCAGGGATTACTCTTGGCTCTGTGCTCAAACTTAAGTCAACTGCATGCCAATCAATAGTCTAACCATCTCCTTTTCCCCTTAAGTTCTGAAATAAATCGTTGTCTAATATGAAGATTTCTACGAAAACATCGAGGGAGATTTGCCTCCACCACTATGATTCCCTGAGTAGAAAGGACCATTTTAGGCTGGCCTTTGAACATTTTCTTGGTTGCATTTCAGTGAGAGGTGACAAGACACAGCAGTGCTGAGCCAGTAGGCTTCTAAATGAACCTGGCAAAGAAATATTTCTTGGTGATTTCTTATCATTTCAGTGTAATTCAGCGGGTAAGATGATTAGAGAAAATATGGTGACACTCCCTCTCACACTGGCCAACTCAGAGCTCGTTCCTTGTATACCCACCCCAATACGAGAGCTGACCCTTTGTTGCCTAGGATACCAGTGTTTAAAGTCATTCTGGTGATGAATACTTTAATAAAAAAACGAACCTTTCAAATCATGAGGATAACAATCATTTCATAATCTTCCCAAACTCTCCAATGTAATCTTGCGGGCCTGGACCATTTCAGCTGTGCACAGCTCTGCGACTGCTTTATGAAGCCAATAACGTTTTCTGAATCATCAGAGCTCTTTTTTTTTTCCCAGAAGTTTTTTGTACTCACCCACTTTTCTTATTTCCCGGAATTTGTGCTTTATGGTGAGGGTAATGAGTGATGCTTCCTCCAAGAGCTTCTCCGGGCTTCCCAGAAAAGTGGAGGCTATCATCTAAGGAAGTACAGATATCTTTCTTTGCAACTCTACCGCTAAATCCAGTTTTATTCTTTCTTTTTGGGTTTGGGCCACACCTGGTAGTCGGCAGTTCCGTTTTGTTCTTTGTTACTTTGGGCTACAGCTCTGGGATTACTTCTGGCTCTGTGCTCAGGGATCCCTCCGGATAGGCTCAGGGGACCTTACGGGGTGCTGGGGAGCAAACCCTGTTCACCCGTGTGCAAGACAAGTGGCCGCCTTACCCACTGTACTAGCTCTCCAAGCCTCGGGGGAATTAACCCGAACTTTCTGCATACAAAGAATGAGCCTCAGCACCTCAGTCTTTTGAGCTATCTCCCAGGAAGGTCCATTTTCCTTCTCTAATTCTTTTAAACCACTGTCATCCTGTTGCTCAATGATTTGCTCGAGTAGGCACCAGGGACGGAGGAATTGAACCCGGGTCGGCCGCGTGCAAGGCAAACGCCCTACCTGCTGTGCTATCTCGATTTGGGTTCAATTCCTCCTTCCCTCTCGGAGCGCCCGGCAAGCTACCGAGAGTATCCTGCCCGCACAGCAGAGCCCAGCAAGCTACCCGTGGTTTATTCGATGTGCCAAAAACAGTAACAAGTCTCACAATGGAGACGTTACTGGTGCCCGCTCGAGCAAATCGATGAACAATGGGACGACAGTACTACAGTGCTACAATTCTTTCAAAACGGTGCGTCATATACTGTGTGAAGGTTTCCAAACCGGGTTCCACCCCTGAGCCCACCAGGAGTGACTCCTGATTGCAGAGCCCGAAGTAAATGTTATGTATGAAGACCAAACTGTAACAAGGGCTCACCAGCGCCCCCATACCTCTCTGGTGCAACTTGATTACTTGAAAACAAAAATTGGGGTGGTTTGGAAAATGGGGACAGGAATGAAGTCACTTTTAATTTTTTTTTTTGGTGAGGGAGCACACCCGGCAGTGCTCCTGGCTCTGCACTCAGGAATCATTCCTGGCACGCTGGAGGTGGGGGGGGGGCATGGGAGGATGGATGTGCGGGGTAGTATTCAGGTCTGCCGCATGCGATGCAAGTGCACTACCCACTTACCTATCCTCCGGCCCCCAGAAGGTCACTTTGGTGGTGGGATTAGTGTTTGAACACTAAAAGCCCTTAACAACTGTATTATGAACAACTTTGTAAACCCCGGTGTTTATTTTTTATTTATTTGCTTTCTGGGTCACACCTGGTGATGCACAGGGGTTACTCCTGGCTCTACACTCAGGAATTAACTCCTGGCAGTGCTCAGGGGACCATATGGGATGCTGAGGATCGAACCCGGGTCGGCTACGTGCAAGGCAAACGCCCTACCCACTGTGCTATTGCTCCAGCCCCCCAAGAGCTTTGAAGGCAGGCACTTTGCCTGCTGAGCTCTGTTCAACATTCTGCTTGGTTTTCTGTGTCTGCCTGGGTTGGGCCACACCCTGCAGTGCTCAGGGGCCATTTCAAGTTCTGTGCTCAGATGTGGTACTTGGATGACCCTTCGTAAATCTGCATACAAGGCAATCCCCAGTACTCTCTCTTTCCAACCCCACTTTCTTTCTTGTTTGTAGATCTGAGTTCACTTCCTACTGGCTTCATCACGGCGTTATCTCACGTTACCTCACTCCACGGGGGCATGGCCTGGTGACTCAGCAGCGGGGGCAGGACGGCCTTATTTGGGGGCACGGGGGCCTTCTACAGTGATGTTGAGGGGGGAGGTGACGGGTGTTCTTTCTTCTCTCACTTCCTTTGTTTGAAGTCCACACCCAGCAGTGCTTGGGGCTACTCCTAGTGTGGCGCTTGTCCCTGGTGGGGACCATAGGGTGTTGGGGATTGAACCCGGGATCCTGCATGCATGCCATGTGCTCCGTCCTTAGAGCCACCGCCCCGGCCCTTATGTTTGATTGAAAGTCCTTTCTCTCTTTCAATTTTGATGTGATTAAGTGTTGCCAGCTTAATGTTTTCTGAACACCAGCCTTCATTTATCAGAGGAGATACCAAATAAATCCGGTAAGATGACAGCTCATCTACCATCATCCGCACCTTACAAATCCTCATATTTCAGTCCCTGGCACATGGCTGACACTTGATAAATGCTGGTAGGGGTGATAAGGAAAAACTAACTAGATACAAGAGGTACAAAATGAAAATGTTCATTATTCAAACTTCCCAGAGGAGCCGGGTCTCACAGTGGTTAGGGAATCAAGATTTCATTTGATCCTAAGTTTCATAAGGTGGTATGTAGAAGCTATCCGATATCAAGTTGCTTAGTTGTGGGGAGGGTTTGGAGATGAGTGAGGATTTTTTTGTTTGTTTGATTTTTGTCTTGGGGCCACAGCTGGTGGTGCTCCAGGCTCAATCTTGGCTCTGCCCTAAGGGATCAGCTGTGGGGGGCGGAGGGGAGGGGGTGGCAGGGACCTTATGTGGTGCTGGGGATGAAACACAGGCCAGCCATGTGCACGGCAACCCCCCTACCCCTGTACTCTCTCAGCAACCCCACAAAGGAAAATTTTTTTTTTTTTTTTTTTGCTTTTTGGGTCACACCCAGCGATGCACAGGGGTTACTCCTGGCTCTGCACTCAGGAATTACTCCTGGCGGTGCTCAGGGGACCATATGGGATGCTGGGAATCGAACCCGGGTTGGCCTCGTGCAAGGCAAACGCCCTACCCGCTGTGCTATCGTTCCAGCCCCCACAAAGGAAAATTTTTTTTTACTTTTTCTTTTTGGGTCACACCCAGCGATGCTCAGGGATTACTTCTGGCTCTGCGCTCAGGAATTACTCCTGGCGGTGCTTGGGGACCACATGGGATGCCGGGGATTGAACCCAGGTCAGCCTCATGGAAGGCAAACGTCCTACCCACTGCACTATTGCTCAGGCCCCCACAAATGAAAATTCTTTAGCACTGGGGTCTTCTCAAGGAATTCCATGGAAAGAAGGGAGGCGTAGCAGGGCGGGGCGGGGGCGGGGGAGACAAATCAGGAGGCAGGAGTCAATGTCTTGCACATGCCCAGGCTTCAGCTGGATCCCTGGCACTGACACTTCTGGGGTCTGGGAGACCCTCCACGGTGCCTGGATCCCACTGGGGTCAGCAGCAGGCAAGGCCGGAGCCTTACAGACTGGCCTCTGGCGCTGCAAGCCACCTATTTCTTGCCTCGTTCCCCAATGGGAAGGATTTCCGTCTCAACTGACATAGCCACCCTAGGGCATGGCTGGGGAGTGTGCTTGAAACTTTCAGCGAGGGTGGGGGAGGCTGGTCCGCGCAGGGGGCAGGGACGTGGGACTGTGGGAGCTGAGGGCTGAGGCTGAGGACAGGAAAGGGGCTCCTTTCAGATGACGATGATAAGGACCCTGGTTGAGAGCAAGTTTGGTGGTTTTTTTTTTTTCTCTTTGGGTCACACCCGGCGATGCTCAGGGCTTATTTCTGGCTCTGCACTCCACTCAGGAATTACTCCTGGTGGTGCTCAGGGGTCCATATGGGATGCCAGGGATGGAACCCAGGTCGCTGTGTGCAAGGCAACTGCCCTACCCGCGGGCTGGAGGGATAGCACAGCGGGTAGGGCATTTGCCTTGCAGGTGGCCAACCCAGGTTCGATTCCTAGCATCCCATATGGTCCCCCAAGCACTTCCAGGAGTAATTCCTGAGTGCATGAGCCAGGAGTAACCGCTATGCAACGCTGGGTGTGACCCAAAAAGCAAAAAAGAAAACAAAAAAACCCCCAAACAACCCCAAAACCCAAAAACCAAATGCCCTATCCGCTGTACTATTGCTCTGGCCCCATGAGAGCAAGTTTGGGTACAAGTATCAAGTCACCCTGTGGCCATAGAGATCACACAGCACCAAGGTTATGATTATATTAGAAAAACAGACCCAAAGGATCTGAGGAAAGGGTCTAGGAACACTCAAGAAAAATTCCGCTATTTGGGTTCGGGGGCCAGAGCCGGTAGTGCCGGAGGGGGCGGGAATCGCTCGAGGTGGTGCAGGTGCCTGGGCAATGTCCGACTTCCAGCCCTTGGAGCTGTCGCCCAAATTCCTGTCTGCTCAGGTGAGGCACTCTGGTGAGTTCTTCATGGCGTGCAGAAGAGGAGGGCTGAGGCGGTGGGGTGCGGCGTCCTCAGATGCCAGGCCTGGCTGCTGCCAAAGGGCCCCCTGAAAGAAATGATTTCATGTTCTTTATCAGAGGAAAAACAGTCGAAGAACTGGAGGCCAAGACGTATTTGAACAAGTTTTTTTTTGGGGGGGGTCACACCCGGCGATGCACAGGGGTTACTCCTGGCTCTGCACTCAGGAATTAACCCCCTGGTGGTGCTCAGGGGACCCTATGGGATGCTGGGAATTGAACCCGGGTTGGCTGCGTGCAAGGCAAATGCCCTACCCGCTGTGCCATCGTTCCAGCCCCTGAACAAGTGTATCTTTGGGTACTTAACGAGCTGGCCGTGATGTTCCATCGAGAACTGGGTGGGGTGCTGCCTGAATCCTCAAATGGCCTTTGCCTTTCTTGGTAGGGGCCCCTCCTTACTGTGCTAGGGTCCAGTGGAACTGGGGGTGCGGTGGGCTGTGGCACGGGGGTTCAGACTCAAGGCCTGGCACATGCGCCAGAACACAGGGCCTGTGTTCTACCGTTTGAAATCTCTCACCAGGCCTAAAACACTTTTCTTTTTCTTACCCGGCGATTGCTCAGGGCTCACTCCTGGCAGTGCTCGGGGAACCACAGGGGAGGCTGGGGATTGAACCTGAGTTGATTGCACGCGAGGCAAATATCCTACCCACTGTACTGTCGCTCTGGCCTATTTTTTTGTCTTTTTGAAGCTTGGGGGCCACATATGGGGTTGCTCGTGGCAGTGCTCGGGGAGCAAACCAGGGCCGGACGCATGCCAGGCAAACATCCCACTCACATTCCCCGCCCTGGGGCTGTCTTTCTGGCCAAAATGATTTTGCTTGTGGTATCAAGTGGATTCACTCAGGATGAGGTCAGTGGCAGAGGGAGTCCGCTGATGGAGAGGCACGATGAGTAAAGTGCACGGAGCAGGGGCTACAGCGATAGCACAGTGGGTAGGGCGTTTGCCTTGCACGCGGCCGACCCGGGTTCGATTCCCAGCATCCCATATGGTCCCCTAGCACCAGCGCCAGGAGTGATTGCTGAGTCAAGAGACAGGAGTAACCCCTGAGCATCGCTGGGTGTGACCCAAAAAGAAAAAAAAAAGCACGGAGCTGCAGGGTGGGGGTGGGTGGGCAGGGGGCTTTGGTCTAACAGGAAGGTCGCAGGCACTTGGCTGAGCGCTGGGGCTCTAGGCCACAACTCACCGCAAACTTTCTCCTCACGCGGGACACCCTGAAAGGCCTCTGAGGCAGGCCCGCACAAGTCGACCAGCTTCTGCAGTTCTTCCTCAAGACCCCGGCTCAGATCCTCGTTGTTTCTCAGAAATTCTCTCAACCCTTCCAGGCGGTGTGAGATCTGGAAGACAGCACAGCGTGTAGAGCTGAGACCCTTTGTGAGCAAACGTGGGAATTCCCAGGAAAAAAGGAGTGGCCGACTGGCGCCTGCTCCTCTGTCCAGGCCAGGGGCCGTGTGGTTGCTTGTCCCCTCAGATGAACATTGTCATTGCAGAACAGCTCCTCACACTTCATATGACCGGGCGAGTGCTCTAACCTACATGTGTGTATCTGCCCAAACAGTAACCAAGGCACATGAAATGCATGTGTGGATTGACACACACATCACATGTCTCTAGGTCTTTCTTTCTTCCTCCCTCCCTCCCTCCCTTCCTGCCTCCCTCCCTCCCTCCCTTCCCTTTCTCTTTCTTTCTTTCTTTCTTTCTTTCTTTCTTTCTTTCTTTCTTTCTTTCTTTCTTTCTTTCTTTTCTTTTTCTTTCCTTTCTTTCTTTCTTTCTTTCTTTCTTTCTTTCTTTCTTTCTTTCTTTCTTTCTTTCTTTCTTTCTTTCTTTCTTCTCTCTCTTTTTTTTTTTGGTTTTTGGGCCACACCCGGTAGTGCTCAGGACTTACTCCTGGCTCGGTGCTCAGGGATCACCTATGGCAGTGTTTGGGGAACCATCTGAGGTGGAAGGGATTGAACCCAGGTTGGCCATGTGCAAGACAAGTGCCCTACCCATTGTACTATCGCTCCAGTCACTGTATTCACATTTATGCAAAGAATATGCATCCTTTTTTATTTTTATTTTTTGGCTTTTTGAGTCACACCCGGCCTTGCACAGGGGTTACTCCTGGCTCTGCACTCAGGAATTACTCCTGGAAGTGCTCGGGGAACCATATGGGATGCTGGGAATCGAACCCGGGTCAGCTGCATGCAAGGAAAATGCCCTCCCCGCTGTGCTATTGCTCCAGCCCCAGAATATGCATGCTCGAGGCTTATCCATTGGACAGAGAAGCATGGAAAGGACCATGTGTCTGCTGCACATGTGCTCCCCGGCTCACCCCCACCCTCTGGAACACAACCTACTAAAAGATCCCCATTGGCCGTTTTTTTCTCGACTGGAGTTTTGAAGTGTGTCCACACAACACCCTCCCAGCGCTGTCATTCAGTGACTGAAGCATCCCAGGGTCCTAACGGAATTTCTCTGGTTCTTGATTCTGGACACATGCAGCATTGAACCATCTCCCGTGAGTGCCCATCCTACCACTCACAGCATGTTGTTTTCTTTTGAGGAACCCTATGGGGTAGCACTGTAGCACTGTCATCCCGTTGTCCATCAACTTGCTCAAGCAGGCACCAGTAACGTCTCCATTGTGAGACTTGTTATTATTGTTTTTGGCATGTCGAATACGCCACAGATCCTGGGTGCTGAGGATTAAACCCAGGGTGACCACGTGCAAGGCAAATGCCCGACCCACCGTACTATGGCACCGGCCCCACACTGACAGCGCCTTAAGGCCAACTGCTATGTGGCGCTTCCGAGAAGCACCTCACTTAGAGGCACATCTTACAGCTGAAGGCATTGCCGATGCGGTCTCCATAATCTGGCATCTCCGATGCTCTGATGGTGGGGGGAGGACCCGCCCCAGCGATGACAGAGCATCTGAAGCGCTGCTGAACTTTCTGAGGAAGCCCGAGAGGCCCAGGGCAGGCGCGGCGGAAAGCCCACCTTCGTGCCACGCAACCCTTACCCTTAGATCCATAGCCGCGGTGCAGAAATGTTACGGTCCGCTGAACAGATAGCGGTGCCAAAATGAGGATTTATCAAGCCTCTCTAAAAGACTCCGGGGCCCAGAGGACAAGCCAATTAACCCCGATTTCCTTTCTATAAAGCAGAGGATAATGAGGGCGCACGATTTACCGTGGCAAGCTCTTCAGGCCTACAAGATGCACAGCGTGGCATGTGGGAGGCACAGGGTCGGGAGCGAGAACCCTTCAGGGCTCCTCCTGACACCCCAGTGCGACCTCAGTTGCTGCTGGCAGGGGGGGTTGTGTGCCTGTAGGGGGCGGGGGAAGTCCTGCCTTGCCTGTAACGGGGAGCCATGAGGGATGACTGCCAGGGTGTCCCCCTCAGCCTGGGCCTTGGGAATAGAGCCACAGATACATTTTCCTCTGGGGTACACAAACAGGCGAAGAACTGTGGCCCCCCACAAAGACACAGCTCCTGGTGCCTTGGGGCTGGGAGTGCCAGGCCCTGGCTGTCTCCTCTGCTTCCACCAGCTTCTAGAAAGCCACAGTGGCAAGCGAGCTGAGCTGGGTTCTCATCACATTTTTTTTCTTTTCGGGTCACACCGGGCGATGCACAGGGGTTACTCCTGGCTCTGCACTCAGGAATTACTCCTGGTGGTGCTGGGGGACCCTATGGGATGCTGGGAATTGAACCTGGGTCGGCCTCGTGCAAGGCAAACGCCCTCCCCGCTGTGCTATCGCTCCAGCCCCTCTCCTGACATTTTCTAATAAAGCAAGAGAAGCAGGGACAGTGCGCACCCCGAGCCTGCAGAACAGATTTCATGCCCAAGCTAAAGAGCTTCCCCACACTGCAGAAGTGCCCCAGTGGGGGCCAAACGAAACATGCTCTTCCTGGCTGCAATGACACCGCCGGCAAAACGACTCCTTGGAAAAGGTGGATCACAGGGGTGAAATGATTTGCCAAAGAGCTCTGGGTGACTTCGAATTTTTTCCTTTCCTCTATTACTTTTGATTTGGGGGCCACACCCAGTGATGCTCAGGGCTCCCTCCTGGCTCTGTGCTCAGGGGTCCCTCCTGGTGGTGCCGGGGAGGGTCCTTCTGCGGTGCACAGGAGAGCACTGGGGTCAGTGGGATGCAAGGCAAGTGCCTGATCCCCACTGCTATTTCTCCAGCCTGGGACTTAGAATTCTAAGCCAGTGAGGGCCACAGTGGTAGTACAGCAGATAGGGCGTTTGTGACCTTGCTTGTGACTGACCCGGGTTCGATCCCTGGCATCCCATATGGGTCCCTGAGCAATGCCAGGAGTAATAATTCCTGAATGTAGACCCAGGAGTAACCCCTGAGCATCACCGGGTGTAACCCAAAGAGAAAAAAAAATCTAAGCCAGCGAGTGCTGGAATGGGCTTCTGGTGCCCAGCTAGTTCCTTTGATCCCTGGCATGATGGAACACGGGGACTTGCTTCTCCTGGACTCCCTGTCAGGACTGGAGGCCACCACTGGGCCCCAGTGTCCTTGTAGAGGGAATTAGGGATGTGGCCCCTGAGGAAATCACTTCAGGGACTGGTCTGAACGGCTTATTAATCATTTGTATCAATGTCGTAAGAACCAGATTGCGCCAGGTTGTGAGAAGAGACATAAACTGGCTATGAGCCCTGTAACGGGGACCGGAGTGATACAGCACAGCAGGAAGGGCATTTGCCTTGCACAAAGCCAATGCAGGTTCGATTCCCAGCACCCCTGAGCACAGAGCCAGGGCCAGATGTCAGCCCTTAGCACCACCAGGTGTGGGACAAAACCAACAACTAACCAAACAACCAAAAACCAACATGGTATTGTCATAAAAATGTAGAACAGGGGCCGGAGCGATAGCACAGCGGGCAGGGCGTTTGCCTTGCATGCGGCTGACCTGGGTTCAATCCCTGGCATCCCATATGGTCTCCCCAGCACTGCCAGGAGTCATTCCTGAGTGCATGAGCCAGGAGTAACCCCTGAGCATCGCTGGGTGCGACCCAAAAAGCAAAAAAAAAGTAGAACAGCAGATAGGGCACTTGCCTGGCATGTAGTTCGACCCCAGCATTCCATTTGGTCCACCAACCCCCCATCCCGGAGTAACTCCTGACTGCAGAGCTAGGAATAACCCTTGAGCACCTCTGGGTGTGGCCCCCCAAACCCAGCCCAACCTCAAACCCTGTAACAGACTGTTCCAGCCTCAGACTGCCTTAATTGTAGGAACCATCAAGCCAAGAGCACATATATAAAAATCTTGTATGCTCCAAGCTTGACTCTTGAGACCAGCCAGGTCAAGTCCACCTGTGTCAGTAAACGGGGTGCCTCTTTCAGTCTTCTGAGTGCCAGCTGTTTCTTTTTTGCTTTTTGGCTCACACCTGGCGATGCTCAGGGGTTCCTCCTGGCTCTGCACTCAGGAATCACTCCTGGCGGTGCTCGGGGGACCATATGGGATGTCGGCCCAGGTCGGCCGCGTGCAAGGCAAATGCCCTCCCCGCTGAACTATCGCTCCAGTCCTCCATCTGTTTCTCGGTCAGAGTTCTCAACGTCATCAGCTACAAGCCGTGCCACTCCTTTAAGCTCGGCCTTCCCTGTTTCCTTCCAGCTCCACAGGCGCTTCCCTCGAGACTCCACTCAAGCAAAGCCGGGGCCCGCTCCCTCCCACACCCCTGGCTTGGCCCAGGGCTCACAGCCCCAAAGGCCTCATTCAAGCTCAGAGACACAGGCAGGGAGGTAAGCTCCACGGCCCTTGGTGTGGCACAGAAAAACCTTCTGAAATGTGGCTGCGGCCTGCCTTCACATCTGACCGTGCCTCCTGGCCCCGATGAATCCTTCAGCCTTGTCACTGCTGGGCTTTCTCCTGAGCGCCTGGCTTCTCTAGCCAACTGGCCCAACTCACTTGCTTCTATTAGTCCCACCAAAGCCTTTTCCATAACCCTCCCCAGCCCTCACCCTCCACCATACTCCTGGCCTACACAGAACGCCCAGAAGCCTCGGCACAGCATTTGTGAGCCCCCTGCCACTGTTGTGGTGCTTTGTGGCACAGACCAGATGCGCAAATATGTGTCAAATCCACATGTTTAAAGGCAACAGTGAGGCTGGAGGGAGGTAAGACACTGGCCTTGAACCTGCCCATCCCAGCACTTATATGGTCCCCTGAGCACAGCCAGAAACAGTTTCTGATCATCGCTGGGTGTGGCCCCAATACCATCTCGCATAAATATAGAATAAGTAACAGTAATCTGTGCCCAACATATATTCATTTCTTTTCTTCCCAGACATTCAGTTTTGTTGTTGTTGTGGGGCCATAGCTGATAGGGCTCAGGGCTGGCTTCTAGCTCTGTGCTCTGTGCTCAGGGGTTCACTCCTGGTGGACTCAGGGCACCATATTGGATGTCTGGGACTGAATCAAGTCAGACATGTGGAAGGCAAGCACCGTACTACCCACCGTACTATTGCTCTGGTCCCCTGAATCTCTTTCTTTGTCTTAGTTTTTGGGCCACATCTGTAGATGCTCAAAGGCTGCTCCTGGCTCTGCACTCAGGAATCACTCCTGCTGGAGACTGGCAACTGCCTTACGGCTGTTCTATCTCCCCAGCCCCACGCAACATTCTTTTTTTTTTTTTTTGCTTTTTGGGTCACACCCGGCGATGCACAGGGGTTACTCCTGGCTCGGCACTCAGGAATTACTTCTGGCCGTGCTCAGGGGACCATGTGGGATGCTGGGATTTGAACCCGGGTCGGCTGCGTGCAAGGCAAACGCCCTCCCCGCTGTGCTATTGCTCCAGCCCCAACATTCATTTTTTAATGCCCTTTCTCACAAGTTTGCTGTAAGTAGTTAAGAAACCAATAGCACTTGTCATGTACAAATTACTTAATAAATATTAATTCCTTCATTAGAAAATATTCATTTCTGGAGGTTATTTGACTTGTAGATCAGAAATGTAACCAGCAACCTGTTCAATCGTGTTCTGCTTCCTCTAGGCATGTCTCTGCTTACTGACAGAGGAGGCAGAATGCTCTGTGTGTGTGTGTGTGTGTGTGTGCGCGCGCGCGTGCGCGAGTGTCTGTCTCTGTGCATATCTGTTTTTACCTCTTCCGGCAACACCTCTTGTTCTTTGGCTTGAAGATAGAGCTCTTGGAGTTTTTCCTGCAGTAATTCCATTTCTATTTCGTTCACTTGGCTCGAACTCAGGCAAATTCCAGTTTCACTGGCACACCCATCTCGCTGATCCTCCCCCGGCACAAAAACAGCCCAGTCAGATGTCAACAACTGTTGAACAGCAAACAAGGATGAGAGCGGAATGAAAGGAAAAGATACTCTAAAGGATCACTAAAAAAAAGAGAAAACCTTATAATTCAATAGAAAATAAATTATCTAGCACCTGCCTGTGGCAGCCAGGCTTGAGTGGTGGTGGGAAAATCTGAAATAATGGTGGTGGGAAGGTATAATGATGGTGAGATTGGTGTTGAAATACTGAATGTAATCAATTAATGTGAACAACCTTATGAAAATTACTGTCACTGTCATCCTGTTGCCCACTGATTTGCTCAAGCGGGCACCAGTAACGTCTCCATTGTGAGAATTGTTGTTACTGTTTTTGGTATATCAAATAGGCCACGGGGAGCTTGCCAGGCTCCACCGTGCGGGTGGGATACTCTTGGTAGCTTGCCGGTGCCAGAGATTGGGAGCTGGAGCGATAGCACAGTGGGTAGGGCGTTTGCCTTGCACGAGGCCAACCCGGGTTTGATTCCCAGCATCCCAGCATGCCCATCCCATTACTACGCCAAGAGTAATTCCTGAGTGCATGAGCAAGGAATAACCTCTGAGCATCGCCAGGTGTGGCCCAAAAAGGAAAAAATAAATAAATAAAAATTAAAAAAATAAGGTGCCGGAGATTGATTCTGGGTCAGCCACATGTAAGACAAGCGCCTTACTGGCTATACTATTGCCCCGGCCCTCTCAGGGTTCATTTAAACACCATCCTGCGACCACAGAGAAGACAGGAAACCCAGTACAATTCCCGATTTCCAATTAACATTTTAATTCTTTTGGGTCACACCCAGCGATGCACAGGGGTTCTTCCTGGCTCATGCACTCAGGAATTACTCCTGACGGTGCTCAGGGGACCATCTGGGATGCTGGGAATTGAACCCGGGTCGGCCATGTGCAAGGCAAACACCCTCCCCACTGTGCTATTGCTGCAGCCCCTCCAATGAACTTTTAAATTTTTTTTAGTTTGGGGGCCATACCTGGCAGTGTCCAAAGGCTAATCCCAGCTCGGTGCTTGAGAGTGAGTCCTGGCACTGCTCAGGGGATCAGGTGGTATCGGGGATTAAGCCCGGGGCTCTGACCTGCAATGTGTGCACTCACTCCTTTGAGCCACCTCCCCAGCCCAATTCCTGATCAACAGCCTCCCCCTCCCTCCCATTCATATTCTAAAATTTGGTTTAAACCCTAGAAATGTTAAATTCTTTTTTTTTGGGGGGGGGGGTTGAGCCACGCCCAGGCTTATTCCTAGTTTTGCACTCAGGGATTACTCCTGCTGGGCTCAGAGGACCCTATGGGATTCTGGGGATTGAACGTGGGTTGGCTATGTACAAGTTACCCACTGCACTATTGCTGCAGCCCCAAGAAATGTCCAATTCTACATGAGTGGCTATACTGGTTCCCCCCCGGCCCCCCCCCACTCCTTGGTTCTTTAGGGGAGGTGTGTTAGCCAGTATTGGGAGGTACGTTAGCCAGTAGTGGGAGGTATGTTTTCCAACCTGTTCGATTCTGGAGTATACTGCCACAATCTCTGGGATATTTTTGAATTCATTAAGAAAATTTTGGATCTTCATCTGAAATTCTCGAAGCCACGCAGATGATACTTTCATTTCTGAAGAGTGCATAATCTCATTACGACACTTAATTACCTATAGAAAGATGAGATAAATAAGTGAAAGGCTCAAAAAAAAAAAGCACGATGGGCTAAAGTGTTATTTATTTATTTTGTCATTCCAAAGGCAAATTGCAGAAGGCCTTTGTTAATTATAAAATTCAAGTGTGGCTTGTTAAATTAGCAAGGTTTCAGGAAATACTCAATGCCTGCCAACTGAATAATAAATTAATGGGACAAGAAATATAAAAGAGAGAGATGCCTCCAGACCCCGCTCCAGGCTGAGTCTCACCTCGGGCACCCCAGAGGGGGGTGAGTGGGCCCACCACATGCCCAAACAGAGTCTCAGCAGCCAAAAACCTCCAGAACCCAGTCACCGCCGTGCTCACGGCCGATCCCACAGGCTCAGGACGAGCCTCATCCATGAGTGAATCTGGTGAAAGACTCAGGTATGTATGTAGATTTTGTGACCAAACTCTCCAGTTTCTAATGGAGTTTGGAATGGGCGACTTCCCCCCATTTTCTCATTCTTCCAGGAGCCTGGCAGTCATGGCCACGAACTGCCTCTGGTGCCATATAAGCTCAATAATGGCCATGATCCAGAGACTCACAAATAAAGCTCAGAAGAGATCAATAAGCTTCATCGATGCCTCTGGACCCCAAAGTCACCATCCAGTTAAAAGTTTAATTCCAGCTGTATTGCCCTATTTAAAATTTTAGAATTCCTGAAGCATGTGGCCATGACATCTCATATTCTATACCACTGATGTACCAGGAGTAGCACAGCACATTGGACTGCGTGTAAAGTAGAAGGCAACCAATCTGGATTAAAAGAAAATTGGCACACACAAGGCTTAACCTGTAACAACATGTTACTAATCTCTTATACAGGGGCTTAATGGCTCCAAGGTGAGATAAAACAATCTTCGCACACTTCTAAGGAAACTGTTTTGGATCATTTTTAGCAAACTATTCATAACAAGCAATACAAAATAAATTATTTAAGGCCTGTTATTGGGGCAGGCTTGGGTGGTAGTTGGGAAAATTCAAAATAATGGTGATGGGAAGGCATAATGGTGGTGGGATTGGTGTTGGAATATTGAATGCAATAAATTGTTGTGAACAACTTTATAAAAATAAAACAAAATTAAAAATAGGTTTTTTTTTAAAAAAAAGAAATATAAAAGAGGGTAGGCGAGATAGTGCAAAGGATTGGGGCACTTTTGCATGCAGGAGGTCCAGGTTCAATCTCTGGCACTGCTCTGAGCACCACTATGTGTGACCCCCAAACCCATATATCTCCGTATACATACATATATACACATTTATAGATACATAAGACTAGAATTAAGTTTTGCTTTATTTTTGGGTCACACCCAGCAGTGCTCAGGGCTCACTCCTGGCTGGCTCTGCACTCAGGCATTGCTCCTGGTGGTATTCAGGGGACCAAATGTGGGGCTGAGGACTGAACCTATGTTGACTGTATTCAAAGCAGGCACTGTACCCTCTGTACTATCTCTCCATCCACTGAGCCTAGAACTATTGTTAGCCCTCATGATCTTGCAACTTGGGTCAGATTTGGGGCTCAGGGGATACTCCCACTTGATGCTCACGGGATCATGTGGGGCTAGGGATGGAACCTGGGGCCCCTGCATGCAAAGTGCATGGTCCAGCCTATTGAGGCATCTTCCTGACCCCATACTGTGATGGTGTTTGCTTGACGTCATAAAGGATTCTCAGTCCTTTCAGCTTGGTAGCAAAATATAGGTGTGCCAGAGTGTTGTCTAGTGAAACTGAGAAAAATCTCAGCCTATCAACCAGTCTGCTGAGCACCGAGATTTCTTCTCATATTGTTCACCCTTCAGGGCCTAGACTGCCTTCAGGACTATGGAACTGGGTCTTGGAACTGCTTAGCCAATGAGACTCAGAAGGGCAAGTTTCATGCCGGTATATAAGGAAAAGAGAGATAAGTACGGGCTGGAGCGATAGCACAGCGGGTAGGGCATTTGCCTTGCTTGCGGGGTAATCGACCTGGGTTCGATTCCCAGCATCCCATATGGTCCCCCGAGCACCGCCAGGAAAAATTCCTGAGTGCATGAGCCAGGAATAACCCCTGTGAATCACCAGGTGTGACCCAAAAAGAAAAAAAAAAGAGAGAGATAAGTTCTGGGGTGTTTCCTTTTTGTGTTTTTTTTTTTTTTGGTGAAGGTTGGGGTGCACCTGCTGAGCTTGGGTGCTCTTCCTGACTCTGTGCTCAGACGTGACCCCTGGCAGAGCACAGGGGACTGTACATGGTGGCAAGGCATTGGACCAGGGGTATTGTGACACAGGGGTCACAATACCTTACCCCCTGTATTGTCTCTCCAGCCCCTGCGGTTCTCATAGGAGCCACACTAGCAGTGCTCAGCAGCCTGGGGCCATTCCTTGCAGAACTCAGCCAGTGAGGCCAGTAGTGCTTGGAGAAGTGGGGGGTGCACTAGGGTCACAACCAGGGGTGCTGGGTGGGTCTGTGGTGTCAGGGATTCAAGTCAATAGTTGACTGCTACGCATGCTAAGCCGGGTGACACCCACCTGAGGTAGTTATCTACCTAGTCTGCCTGGTCCCTTTTTTGGGCCACGCCTGGGAGTGCTCAGGGTCTACTCCTGGCTCTGCACTCAGGAATTACTCCTGGCAGGGTTTGGGGGACCATATGGGGTCTGGGGATCGAGCCCAGGTCAGCCGAATGCAAGGTAAGTGCCTTCACTGCTGTACTATTGCTCCAGCCACTCCATGTTCTTAAATTTTATACAATTTTTTTTCTCTAGGGCTGGAGAGGTAGTGCAGAGGTTATGGTTATTGATCCATCTACGTCCCGTCCTATTTCCCCATGTATCTGCCATGGCAGGGTTAACACGCCCTCTTGCAAGGCACATCCTCAGATGTGCTTTGCTTTTTTTTTTTTCCTTGCTTTCTGGGTCACACCCAGTGATGCACAGGGGTTACTCCTGGCTCATGTACTCAGGAATTACTCCTGGCAGTGCTCGGGGGACCCTATGGGATGGGGGAAATCGAACACGGGTCAGCCACGTGCAAGGCAAATGCCCTACCCACTGTGTTATCGCTCCAGCCCCTGTGCTTTGCTTTGAATGTGGGAAATCACCTTTGCTGCTGTTTATGGCAGAAGAGGGATGAGAAATTTGTAGGTCATCTAGCAGCAAGCAGCACATTTCGAGCAGTTGAGAAGCTGCCTTTGGGGGCAAACAAAATAGCCAGTCAGTGCCTGTGCTCATAAGTGGCTGCAGGATGTCCCAGGAGGTGCCTGGGAGGCGCCCCACCCCAAGTGGAACAGTCCCCCCCTCTTGCATACTCAGTCTGGGACAGAGACTGGTGCAGGCTGCTTCGCTCATGGTGAGGGGCGTATGGCTTTAGGTTAGGGTGCTCTTACCTCGGTGACTTTCTTTCGATCAACCACGAAGTGATCACAGGAGTTGATGAGACTTAAAAGAGCCACTGCGTCACACTCCTCGGGCCCTGTTTTGTCTGTCAGTCCTCGGGGCATGAAGGCCTGGCGGGGGAGGCAGGAGGGACACCTGAGTCTCCCCGGGGCCAGAAACTGGCAGGGCAAATGTTCTGGCCTATTTCCCCAACGAGGGCTGGGTCTTCAAGCCAGATGCTCAGGAATCCCAATGTGAGATGGGAAGTAGTGGTGAGAGCCAAGGACCCCATGTCTGTCCCACTGCAATTAGACACACACACACACACACACACACACACACACACACACACACACACGAGATGGAACTGGTTTTCTGTCCTCTCAAAAGGGTGCAGGAAGCACTTGGTTTTTTTCCTGCTTTTTTGGGGTCACACCTGGCTATGCACGGGGGTTACTCCTGGCTCTGCACTCAGGAATTACTCCTGGCGGTGCTCAGGGGACCCTATGGGATGCTGGGAATCGAACCCAGGTCAACCGCATGCAAGGCAAACGCCCTACCCGCTGTGCTATAGCTCCGGCCCCTCACTTGTTTTCTTTTTCTAAAGCTCTTTTTCTTCAGAGCTTTGATTGTTGAGAGGATTTTTAAATAATAGTAGCTCTAACAGGAATGCCCTTTGGGGGGGAGTGAGGAATGCAGGGGTTCTGGCTGTGCTCAGGTCTTAACCCTGACTTTGTGTGTTCAGGGATCACACCGGGTGGTGCTCACTGACCACAGGGGGTGCCAGAGATTGAACCCAGGTCAGCTGTGTACAACACAAGTGTCCTACCCAATGCAAAATGGCTCCAGCCCCACAAGAAAAATGAAAAACAATGTAACAATGTTTGTAATGGAATCACCATGAGACAGACCCTTACAAAGATATTCGTGATTGGGTTTCAGTCATACAGTGTCCCAACACCCATCCCTCCACCAGTGTCCCCAGGTTCCCTCCCCCCATCTCCCCCTGCAGACTCTGGAGACTGACTCTATGGCGGGCGCTTCTCTCTCTCTCTCTCTCTCTCTCTCTCTCTCTCTCTCTCTCTCTCTCTCTCTCTCTCTCTCTCTCTCTTTTCTCTTTTCTCTCTCTCTTCTCTCTCTCCTTTTGGGTACTGTGGTTTGCAATACAGATGCTGGAAGTTTATCACGTATGTCCCTTTATGTCATTTCAAGTGACTCAGGAGTGCTATGGCGCTTCGGAAGAGCTCGGAGGAGCATACAGGACTAAGAATGGGCTTTGCATGCTGAAGACCCTGGCTTGATCCCTGGCATGGCAGGGTCCCCTGAGCCCCACCAGGAGTGACCCTTGAATAACTCCAGGTGAGGGCTCCAATTTTCAAATCAACCAAGCCATCCTAGAGTCTCAGTGCTGGATTTGGACAGGACTGGGATCAAATCCCAGCTCTCTGCCACCTGTCAACAGACTTTGGGCAAGTTACTTATTCCCAGAGTCCTCATCAGTAAACGGGGGTTGTGTGTGTGTGTGTGTGTGTGTGTGTGTGTGTGTGTGTGTGTGTGTAGAACTCCTTGCCTCCCTTCCCTCGAGGGCCACATGTGCATCAGATGATTAATGCAGGCCAAGCCTGGGTGAGGTGCCGGATGTTAATGGGCTGTGCTGGTGGCAATTACTAAGTTGATGGTGCAAGGTGAGCAGCCAGCAATCACGGGCCCAATCCCAGGGCTGTGATACCATGATACACCAGACGTGTCCTGCTCTGGCTCCATCTCGCCCTTCTGTAGGATTTTAGGGGATGACTTGCCCAAAGCATGTGAGAGGAAGATTGGGGTATGCTTTTTTGTGTTTTCCCCTTGAAATATTTTCAAATTTACATCTGAATGCAACAACTTCCCTAACCTGAGAGGCTAATGACTACATTCCTGCCAAGAAAAGATGACATGAAAAATGACTTGCACTGGGCCGCGGAGATAGCTCTAACAGGCTGAAGCGGATCCTTGCACTTGGAAGCCCTGCTTGGGTCTCTGGCACTGCAGGGTCTTCAGAGCACTCCTGGGAGCCACTCCCCAGAGCCAGGAGCGGCTCCCAGCATGGCTGGACATGCAGCCCCTTCCCAAAGAAGAAAAACTCTTTGCCTTTGCACTCTAAATAAATAAGGGGCTGGAGATGTGGGCGAGTGCCTGTTTTGTCAGTGGGAAGCCCTGCCTTCGATCCCTAGCACTGCCCCCTCCAAAAGACTAACTGTAGCAACTTACAATGCTGCCCACTTGTATTGCTTATAAGGGCTGGAGCGATAGCACAGTGGGTAGGGCATTTGCCTTGCATGTGGCCGACCCGGGTTTGATTTCTCCATCCTCCATTCCTCTTGGGGAGCCTGGCAAGTTACTGAGAATATCCCGCCCACACAGCAGAGCCTGGCAAGCTCCCCGTGGCATGTTCGATATGCCAAAAACAGTAACAACAAGTCTCACAATGGAGATGTTACTGGTGCCTGCTCGAGCAAATCGATGAACAATGGGATAACAGTGCTACAGTGCTACAGGTGTTCCATGGAGAGCTGAGCTTATGTGTCTGATGTGGGGGGCTCACACATCTGCACCTCCCATAATCAAGAAGAATTCTGTGGGCTACAGAAATATAGTAAGGCACTTGCCTTGCATGTGGCTGACCCCGGCCCAAGTCCCGGCACCCTGGCATCGCCAAGAGTGACCTCAAGCAGAGTCAGGAGTAAGCCCTGACTAGGTATGGGCCCCATACCAAAAAATAAATAAAATTAAAGAGTTTTGTATGTACTCAAAGGTCCCTATTAAAAGATACACCGGGAGGACGGGCCGGGGGGAGGGGGCGGGGCCCAGGGAGAGCTCCCAGAAGGCCGCGCGCATGACCAGAGGGAGCACACGGCTCTTCTCAGGATCGAAGGCGTCTATGCCCGAGATAAAACCGAGTTCTACCTGGTCAAGAGGTGTGCTTACGTCTACACGGCGAAGAACAACACAGTGACCCCCTGGCGGCAAACTTAACAAAACCAGAGTGATCTGGGGAAAGGTGACCCGCGCCTGTGGAAACAGTGGCATGGTTCGAGCTAAGTTCCGAAGTAACCTTCTTGCTAAGGCAATTGGTCATATAATCCATGTGATGCTGTACCCCTCAAGGATATAAACTTACTGAAAAGTAAATAAAATCTAGATACTAAAAAAAAAAAAAGATACACTGGGAACATAAGAGAGTGGCATGCTGAGTGGAGTGGGTCAGAGGAAGAGGGACAGACATTGAATGATCACACTCATTTCGGGGATATTAAAAAAAATAGCATGAGAATAATACCCAAAGACAGAAGAAATGAGGGCCAGGAAGGCGGGTCTGTGGTAGTAAGCTTGGCACGAGTCAGCGGTGAGGGGGTGGAGGGCAGTTAGGACGGAGAAGGGACCACTATGACAATGAGAGTTGGAAATGACAAATGGACAAGAACTGAGTGCTAAAAGTGGGTAAAGGGATATGCATAACCTTTCAGTAACAGTACTGCAAACCATAGTGCCCAAAAGGAGAGGGGTGGGGGAAGGGAAGTGGGGAGGGCCAGTCTGGGAAGGGGTGGTATCGGGTGAGAAACTGGGGACTTTAGTGGTGGGAAAGTACTCTAGTGAGGGGACAGGTGTTGAAACATTGTATGACTAAACTCCTATCATGAACAAAGTTACAAAGTTTCTTTGTAACTGTGTGTCTCAGTGATTCAAAGTTTCAAAAAGAAAAAGATACACCACAAGGAAGTTGGAGAGAGTACAGTGGCCTACGGTGACCCTGATTTGACCCCCAGCATTGCTAGGTCCCCTGAGTTCCACAGGGGTGGTCCCAAGTGGCTCTCCCCCATTAAAATGAAAGATACAGTGTAGCTTTCCATCAGTGTCTGTTATCCAGCTGAGTGGCTAGTTTAGTTGTTACAAATGTTAAAAAGAAATTGATTAAATGTATCCCAGGCAAACTCATGTAAGGAAGGAAAGAAACTTGAGCTGCTGTAGGGAGAAAGCACCGAGCTCACAGGGGCTGCTCAAAATCAGGCAGTTTGTCTTATCTGTCACCAGGTATATCCTGTGTGTAGCAAATTTTTCTTTTTCCTTGTTTTTGGTGTTTTAGGCCATACCTGGTGGTGCTCAGGCCTTATCCGTAACTCTGCATTCAGGGATCACTCCTGGTGGGCTCAGGTGACTGATGGGATGCCAGGACTGATCCTGGCCTGGGTCTGCTGCGTGAAGGCCAAGCAAGCGCCCTACCCACTCTGTCTCCCCTGCCCCATCTGTGAGCATATTCTCCAGTGTCAGCCTGTTTCTTCCATGAGTGTTTTTTTTTTTTTTTTTGCATTTTTGGGTCACACCTGGTGATGCACAGTGCTTACTCCTGGCTCGTGCACTCAGAAATTACTCCTGGTGGTGCTCAGGGGACCATATGGGATGCTGGGAATCGAATCTGGGTCGGCCGCATGCAAGGCAAACGCCCTACCTACTGTGCTATCATTCCAGGCCCCCGTGTGAGTTTTGTTCAAACAATTCTTCCCTTCTATCAGTACCTGGAGCCACAGGGAGGCCCCGCCTGGCCATAGCACGCAGGGTCTTCTATGGGGCGGGGGTTAAGTCACGCCCAGACGTGCTCAAACTTCTGGCACAGTGTTCGGGGGGACCATGTGGTGCCAAGCATGTATCGAGGCGGGGGATCTCATGTGCTCCAGCCCTTGAAACTAACTCCCTGAACCCTAAAAGTAGGTTCTTTTCCATTTGGGGATGGGGCACACCCAGCAGTGCTCAGGGGCACAGTGTGCAGTGCTGGGGATCAAACAGGGGTCGGCTGCGTGCTAGGTTACCCACTGTGCTAGCTCGCTGGCCCTGAAAGCAGGTTCTGATGCTGCTGTGTTTGGTCTGGTAAATGCAGAGTGGTGAGGAACGGCCATTACAGCCTGTTACCCAGCTGTGCTGTCTCTGTACTGAGCACTGGGAGAGGAGATGGAAGGAACTGGGGCCAGATCACGTGGGCCTCCATGGCTCTGCAGAGGCCCTGACAGCTGGTTCGAAGGCCATCAGGAGGGGCTGGAGAGCTAGAACAGGGGTAAAGTGCTTGCTTGGCATGCAGCTGGCCCTGGCTTGATCCTTGGCACAACACAGGGTTCTCTGAGCCCCTCCAGGAGTGACCCTTGAGCCCAGAACCGGGAATAAAATCTGAGCACTACTAGGTGTGGCCTCAACACACACAAACACGCAATCAAACAAAGGCCATCCGGATGCCATCCAAGGGTTCTGGCAGGGAAAGGAAATGAACACATTTCCACTTGCAGGTCCTTCTGTGTCTATTGATCAGAGGAGGTCAGATGGAGGCATGCCGAGCTGGAGATCACACAGAAGATTTTTATTTTGCTTTTTTTTTTGGGAGGGGGTCACACCCGGCAATGCTCAGGGGTTACTCTCGGCTCTGCACTCACGAATTACTCCTGGCCGTGCTCAGGGGACCATAAGGGATGCTGGGAATTGAACCTCTATCAGCCATGTGCAAGGCAAATGCCCTACCCACTGTGCTATTACTCCAGCCTGAGATTTTTTTTTTGGGGGGGTTCACACCCAGTAATGTTCAGGGGTTACTCCTGGCTCTGCACTCAGGAATTATTCCTGGCGATGCTTGGGGGATCATACGGGATGCCGGGGATCAAACCTGGGTTGGCCGCTATGCAAGGCAAATGCCCTCCCTGCTGTGCTATTGCTCCAGCCCCGAGATCGCACAGGGGGGGAACCCGAGCTGCGCCATGGAGCTGGAGAATACAAGTGGGGGTGTTGGGGCGAGGGAGGCGGCAGGTGCAACTGGCAGTATCACGCAAAGGGACCTGTGAGAAAGGGTGACCGACAACTGGAATGCTGTAGGCAGCTGGTGAGAACATGGAGGAGGTGGGGGAGCAGAGGTCTGGAGTCGGCCTGCGAGCAGTTACAGCAGGCTCGGGGATGGGGTGAGGGGCCGAGTGTGCCGGGCTAGAGCTACCAATCTGGGAGCCATCAGCAGAAAGGCGGCCTCCGATGCTTTGGGCCGTGGGCCTGGTCAGTGCCACCAGAGGAGGGGAAAGAAGAGCCGTATGGGGGCCAGAGTGACAGCACAGTGGGGAGGGCATTTGCCTTGCACATGGCTAACCTGGGTTCAATCCCTGACATCCCATGGCCCTCCGAGTACCACCAGGAGTGATTCCTGAGTGCAGAGCCAGGAGTACCCCCGGGCATCACTGGGTGTGCCCTGCCTCTCCAGAAAAAAAAATTAAGAAAAAGAAGAGGAGGCCCATGGCAGGTCAAGGACAGAGGTGGTGGCTGAGAAGCCAGGGATGGGAGGAGGCCCAGGAGAGAATGTCATTACAGAAGCAGGGGACTTCAAAAGTGGCTGGTGGCACTGCAGGCAGGAGACGTCTTAAGACGCTGCTGGAGGGCTGCAGCAGAGGCGTCGCATTAAGAGGCCTGGTTCCACCCTTGGCACCGCATGGGCCCCTCCCCACACAGTCCAGGGAGCGACTTGACCCTCAAGCACCAGCTCAGGAGTGCCCCTGCACACTCAGGCCGTGTGCAGGCCAGTTCCATCTGACTTCAATCTCTGGCTCCTCGTGGCCCTTGGGCATTGCTGAGTGTACCCCTGGTGGTCTGTGAGCAGAACCCCTGAGTAATGCCAGGGTGAAATATAAATGATGAAGCATATTGTTTTTGGCAGCATGGTCCGACCTTAGGGGGCATTATACTACACAAAAGAAGTCAGAGAAAGACTAGCACTGACCAATCTTTTTTTTTTTTTTTTGGCTTTTTGGGTCACACCCGGTGATGCACAGGGGTTACTCCTGGGTTTGCACTAAGGAATTATTCCTGGCTATGCTCAGGGGACCATATGGGATGCTGGGAATCGAACCTGGGTCGGCCACGTGCAAGGCAAATGCCCTACCCGCTGTGCTAGCGTTCCACCCCCCACTGCCCAATCTTTTTGCCTGTCTGTTTTTGGGTCACAGTGACAGTGCTCAGGGCTTACTCCTGGCTCTAAGAGCTCAGGGGACCATATGGAGTGCCAGGGATTGAACTCGGGTCAGCCGCATACAAGGCGAGTGCCCTATCCCTACCTCTCTGGCCTGCACTGCTCTTATAAGTGGAATGTAAAGAACCAAACTCAGGGGGGAATTCTTTGGGGGGACGTGTAGAGAGATAGTACAGCAGGTCAGGCACTGGCCTTGCACATGGCTGAACTGACCCAAGTTCGATCCTTGGCACCACCACTGGTCCCCTGAGGCTGCCAGGAGTGATCCCTGAGAACAGAGCCAGAAGGAAGCCCTGAGCACCGCCAGGTGTGCCCTCCCCGTAACACAGAGCCAAATACCGAGAACAGACTGGGGGCTGGAAGCCGCTGGTAAGGGGTGTGCATGGGGTGGCTGAAAGGGGTGGAAAGGTATAAACTTCCAGTAAGCAATGTTCAGCACTCAGCTGGTGATTACAACCTCCTAATATATTGCTAGTGTATCAGAAGGTGGCTAAGAGTAATCTTTTAAGTGAAACAAAGTTTTAACAATAAAAAAAACAATGAAGCAAGATAGTTTTTATTGAAAGACATTTTACTTAGAAAGATGTGAGAGTAGAGAAAAAGAAGAGTAAATGTCCAAGAGAGAACATGGGCTCCTCAGAATGGGGAAAAACTGTAATTTTTCTGGGGGGCAAGGGTTGGGGTTTGAGTCCGGTGGTGTTTAGGGTTTACTCTCGTCTCTATGCTCACTGATCACTCTTGGAAGGTCAGGAGGCCGCATGTGGTGCTGGGGATTGAAGCCAGGGCAGCCCTGTGCAAGGAAGGTATCCTACCCACTGGATTAATACTCTGGTCCTCCAGAGTGATTTTTTGTTGTTGTTGTTTTTTTGGGTCACACCCGGTGATGCTCAGGGGGTTACTCCTGGCTTTGCACTCAGGAATTACTCCTGGCGGTGCTCGGGAGACCATATGGGATGCTGGGAATCGAACCTGGGTAGGCCGCGTGCAAGGCAAACGCCCTACCCACCCTGCTACGGCTCCAGCACCTGCAAAGAGTGATCTTAATAGTTCAGTTTCTCAGCTTATGGCCAGGGGGGAAAAAATCTCTAAGAGCTGAACACAAGCTTTGTATGCTAATTTGATGCCCCTGGGTTTGATTCCCAGTTCCACACTGGGGAGGGAGGGGCTCTGAGTACTGAATTGAGAGAGCCCCTGAGCCCCACCATCAGTGGCCCCCCCAAACAAAAGAGAATTAAATGTCAATTATGTCAAAACGATTCAGTGATTTTCAGTATAGTCACAGAGTTGTACAAATATCATCCCACTCAATTACAGAATATTCCCACAACCCCCACCCAAAGCTCTCCAAGTTCTAGCGAGCATGGCGCACACTCTCTCCTCTCTCTCTTCTCTCTCTGTCTCTCTATCTCTCTCTGTCTCTCTCTGTCTCTCTGTCTCTGTCTCTGTCTCTCTCTCTCTCTCTCTCTCTCTCTCTCTCTCTCTCTCTCTCTCTCTCTCTCAAAATAGAAAGGTTTATTGGAAAGTAGAAGGGAAAAAAAACCAAAAATCCCCAGCCAAGGAAGAACTTAGCATGGGACTAAATTGCCTCTCCTGCACCTACTTTCTGTCTTTGTAGATCTGCCTATTCTGGACATCTCATGCCCACGGAATAACAGATGACTGCTTTCTTGGCCTGAGCACGATGCTTTCAAGATTCGTCTACCGCTGGGGCGTATGTCAGGACCTCATTGCTGTTTTCTGGCTCAAACACAGTCCATGGTATGAAGCGCTCCTCTTTGGCTTAGCCGTAAATGGTTATTTGTCTTGTTCCCGCCCTCTGGCTATTGCGTCTAGAGCCTCTATGCCCATTCATTTGGGCACAGTATAGAGGAAGTCTGTTTTTACTTCAGTGCGTAAGAAACAGAGGCCTGGAACTGCAGGGTCGTGATGTTACTTTCATCTTTTTTCTTTAAAAAAATAATAATAAGGGGGCACTGGAGCTACAGCAGAACAGGCAAGGCACCTGCTGTGCATACAGTTAAACCGGGTTCGATCCCCAGCACTGCCTGGAGTGATCCCTGAGTGCAGAGCCAGAGACAAGCCCTGAGCATTGCCGGGTGTGCTCCACTCCGCTCCCCTGCCCCCCCAAAAGAGAACAGGACCAGGGAGAGAGGTCGCAGGGTTGGAGCACATGTCTTGCATGCCAGAGGCAAAGCTGGATGCCCACCACCCCATGGTCCCCTGAACAATGTGCCAAAAATAGACTCTGAGCACCAGGGGCAATCCCTGAGTCACAACTGGACGAAAATAAACCAATAGATGAAGGCCACAGAAAAGCTATTTGGTTGGTGATGGGATACACTGGGAGGAAGAATGGAGTTCCATCGTGGGGCAGGTGGGACCTGCCATTAAGAGGTGGGGACAGAGCGGAAAGAGACCTGTATGGCAGCAGAAAGAGGTGCACCTAGAGTAGGTTGGTAAAAAGATGAGGAAGCATGGGGTTTGTCTGGGGGGGGAGCATAGTTCCCGGAAGCAGGAGCAAAGCCAGCAGTTGGGAGGGAGGCGGAAGGGGTGTGGGCACAGGGTGACCCATTCGGTGAGCTTCTCCTGGAGCAGGGGTTCCCCTAGCGCCTCTGCCAGACTCAAAAGTGAGAGCAGTCAGCTCCCTCCGGGTCCCCTGAGTAGGAACAAAGTGTCAGGAGGCAAGTTCAGGGAAAAGAGAAAAAAAGGGAGGCCATGGTTGGAGGGAAGATCAACGTGGGGTGTGACGAGACTGGCAGGGGATGGCAGCGGAAAGTGGGAAGGGCTTCAAAATTGTGGGGGAGGGGCTGGAGCGATAGCACAGCGGGGAGGGCGTTTGCCTTGCACATGGCCAACCCAGGTTCGATTCCCAGCATCCCATAGGGTCCCCTGAGCACCGCCAGGAGAAATTCCTGAGTGCAGAGCCAGGAGTAACTCCTGTGCATTGCCGGGTGTGATGGAAAAAAAAAAAGTGTGTGGGACCAGCAATAAAGAATGCCATGGTGGATGGCGGCGGGGAGGTGGGGAAGATTTTGGTCTCCACTTGGAGGAAGGTGTTATTTAGGCCAGAAAGCGGTGCTCAGGGCTTCCTCCTTTTGGGGGACCATATGAGGTGTTGGGGGTGTCCATCACAAGGCAAGCACCCAACCACCACAATGCCCATATCCTCCAAGTGGGCAAGATGGGTAATGAGGGTCAACTGTGATGACAGACAGTAACTCGCCTTCGGTGATGACCACGACATACGGGGTGGTGCTTGGGGCTCCCTCCTTGCTCAGGGCTTGGCTCTGCATATAGGGGTCACTCTTGGTGGGGCTCAGGGGACCAGGGATCGAACCTGGGTCAGCTCCGTGCAAGGCAAGTGCTCTCGGCACAGTCATATGGCTCTGGCCCTCAGATCTCCAACTGTAACACCACACACCTGAAACTGACCTGACGCCAGCCACCGTCATACAAACGTATGAAAAACAAAAGGATGATGCGTCCATGTGGCTCACACTGTCGGTGCTTTGGAGTGGAGTTCGCGCACCCTCTCGTCCGACCCGGCACCCTGAGCTTCGCGACATTCTCAGGGCCAGCCAGGCCTTCACCAGCGGGGCTGGGTGCGGGGCAGGCGAAGGGTCCTGAGTGGCCCAGCCGCCGGCCCCCTGGCCTCCACGTGCTGAGGGGGCCCAGGCTTGCACATGCGACCGCCAGGTGCTCTGGGCTCCCGGGGAGTGCGTCGCCCCGGAGGGCCACCTCCTTCTCCCCTCGCAAGCGCAGGGGCTTACCTTGGCCACCTCCCAGGCGTCGACAGGCCAGCGGCCCGGCCGGCAGTTTCCCCAGTGGACGTCTCCATTTCTGTTGGTGTGGTGTTTCAAAATCTCCCGTTTCCACTCGGCGCACACCTGACACTGAGGCTGAAACTACGGGGGCGGGGGGCGGTGAGGAGGGGCCGGGCAGGGAGGGGCGAGCCCCAGGCCTGGCGGGGAGGGCCCGGGACCCGAAACGGGGGGAGGGGGGCGGGGCTCGGACGGGGACGGGGGCGGTGGCCGGGGCCCCGAGCCAGGGGGCTCACCTGGCGGGCGCGCGGGCTGCAGCGCGCGCCGCTGAGGCAGGTGGCGCGGGGTCCCAGGCCCGGGGCAGCGGCGAGCAGGCCCTGGTGGAAGGCGAGCACCTCGCGGCCGACGAAGCCCTGCAGGCAGCCGCGCAGCAGCAGCAGGCAGTGGCCCGCCTTCACCCAGTTCTTGTACTCGGCGCAGTTGAGGCGCGCCGCCAGCTCCGGCAGCACCATGACGCGCCCGCGCTCCGGCGCTCCGGAGGGGCGCGCGGCCGAGGGGCGGGTCGGGCGCCAGTGCGCAGGCGCGGAAGCCTGGGAAGCGCCGACGTCAGCGGCAGCGTCGGGGCCGTGGCCCCGCCCACGGACCGCCCCCAAGTACGGGCGGGGCCGGCTGAGCGCGCCCGCGGCGGCCGATTCCCGGCCGGGCGTTCCCGGTTTCCCACTCACACCCCCGCCCCGAGCTGGCAGTGCCTTCTCCGTTCGGCCCCGGACCAGCTCCTCGCTTCCGTGCTGCTGTTCTTTGTTTACTAGAGAGACGTGCGAAGGGCACGCGTCTTGGATTACGTTAGGTTGCTTGCGTGATACAGTTCGTGCAGAAGTTGAAACTGGGTCCCAAACGCAGATGGGCGGTAGCCAACCAGGCTGTTCCTGAAATGTGACTGCGGGCTTTCTTGGACCAGACCCCTTATGGGCGCCTGGCAGGTCGAGGTGACATATCCACCAAGGGTCAACCAGCACGGGCGGACAGGAATGGCCTCATCAGGCGTCCTGGAGGGCGGCCCGGCACAGTGCCAGGAAGGGCCTGCTGCTTGGTCCGGGGCCATGGAGCTTAAGAGGATTATTTAGCACTCTTGATTATGTGATAATTAGTGCTTTCCTGCAGAAGGTACTCTAAGTTCTAAATAAGTGTCATGTGGGTCAAGTCCGAATGACAACGGAAATCCGTTTCAGTTGCTTTCAGTGGGCACGGGGGCTTGGAGAGCATGCGAAGTGTGTAGTCAGGGCTCGAGGGAAGACAAAGCCGTCCGGACTTGTGAATCACAGCCAGGCTGCACTTAGGACTGCTAGATCTGACTCAAACTTCCCCCTATTCACTTTTGGTTCTTAATTCCATCTCAGCAAATTCATTTACTTGGGCCTCCGTTAACGCATCTATAAAAGGAGGTTATCAATTTTCCACCCCCATCGAGTTCTGAGGATTGAACACACGTTGAAATATTTCCAACAGTGCCCAGCAATAGTATAAACTCGCGGGAATATAAGCAATTATGTGATACTGCCTAACCGGGCCTGCCATCAGTCATACCTCTGTTATTTTCATAAATCACCTGTCATTTGGAAACAAATTTATAGAAAAATTGCAAGCAGATCACGTGCAGCACAAAGGCTGCACTTTTCTTTTTTCTTTGTCTGGTTTTTTAGGTCACACCTTACAATGCTCAGAGGTTATTCCCTACTCTGCACTCAGGAATTACTCCTGGCAGTGCTTGAGGGGACCATAAGGGATGCTGGAGACTGAAGCCCGGTCAGCCGCATGCAAGGCAAATGCCCTCCCCGCTGTACTATCACTCCTGCCCCTACTAATCTTTTCTGTCCCCAAGTTCCCTGAATGTAAGTCCCCCTCCTTTTGCCTTTTTTTACGGGTGGGGGTCACACTGGGTGATGCTCAGGAGTTACTCCTGGGGGTGCTGTGGTGGTGGGGAATGCTATAGGATGCTGAGGATCGAACTTGGGTCAACCGCATGCAAGGCAGATGCCTTCCCTGTTGTACTATTGCTCCGGCCCCTATAAGTTCTCTTTTTTAAAATATTGGTATACTGATTTTATATAAAAGGAATAGATAAACACTAAAGTAGAATGCGATGTGTATTTCTTTGAGGCAAAGTTATACAATGTACTAGTAACTTTTATGTTGAAAATTGGGTCCTTAGTTGGTTTTCATGTTTGCTGTCGGGGAGCAGGCCCAATGCCTCACACGTGCAAGAGATATGCTTTACTTGCTTGAGGCCCATCACCAGTTTCTGAGTACAAATTCTGATTGGCAGAATTGTTTCCTGAAGCAATGGAATGAATCTCGGTCCTATAAGAATGGCTAATGCATCTTTAGTACCCTACAGTTGAACATGTTACTACATGAAGGGCAACATCGTGGAGTTATTAGTGGGAAATTCAAAATCATATATATTTTAGTTTCTGCTTCTTTACTGAGTTTACCCAATAGTTAATTTTCAAGCATAAGGCTCAGCTATTTTTAAATAACTCGGTATATGCTGCTGACATTTTCACTTTCTTCCCTGATTCTGAACCTATTTCTATACATTCTAAATGGCATTTCGACAGATGGAAAAAAGAAGTTGGTACATCAGGACCAATTTCTTCTTTCAAGTTTAGGCTAATGCTAAACAAAACTATCCAAAACATCTTCATGAAAATTAGAGAGTTGGTAGTTCTCTGAAACACATATGAATTTTATTTGACTCAACTTACTAAAATCACATTGAAAATCCCTTAATGTTTAGACCCACCCTCCATTAGGGAAAATCACTATGGGCATTTCAGATATTTTGAACCTGGGTAACAAAAGAGGCAAAAGACATTGTTTGGGATGAAATCTAAGACTTGAATACTAGTGTTTTCAAGCTTTAATAAAATATATACCAATTCCAAGTATCAAACATGAAATTAAAATTCAAATCCATGGGTTTACTCTTCATAAGCACCAAAATTAAATTCTGTTCACGGAATCCTATGTAAGTTACTTTTGATTTGGACAATGCATTCAGAGATGAGTTGCAATTAGGAGGACAGTGTTCATTGAATGCATCGAATTTAAAAAATCATCTAACATTTCAAAACCACACATAAAGAAACCTGAAAAGTTTACTATTACTAAAGTTATTCGGGACAACATTATCCTGCAGATAAAAATACATTTCTTATATGTACATGTAGATTCCTACATGAAAGAAAGGATTCAGTTTCAAATAGAAAAGGACTGCCCCTTGAATTCAACGAGGTCTCAGACTGCCAAACTGATGTAATTACCAGGGCAAGGAGAACTGAAACTGGAAGAATACAAGTTAAAGTGAGGATACAAGTTCAGTCACCTGCTCCTGAATAGTGGTAGAATTGAGTGAGGAGTAAGCAGGAGACCAAGTAGAAGGAAGACTTAGAAGAAGGGCAAAGAATGCCTCAACTTTGACCAGAAAGGATCCGAGAACCAAGCAAAGCTGAGATCAGATGATACAGCTGCCGTGAGATGCTTGAAACTAAAATTTGATAGCTGACAGTTACAGAAACTCATTAAAATCATCTTAAAATGAAATTAGACAAGGCATCGAAAATTGCATCAAGAACCAATATTACATGACCAGATAGCTCAACATGGCATTGGCATTTTAAAAAACTTCCCCAGATAACAATCAAGTCACCAGAAGACCTCGGTTTCGGATCACAGTCTTTGAAGCTTACGCAAGTCCCTGACTGTCTAGGAGAGACAGCACAACGCTCCGCAGAGAAGCTCTGCCGAGCTGTGAGTACCAGAAACTCCTGGACAGGCCCTGGATCCTGGATTCTTCAAAGTGAGGGAACTGCACCAGGCTTCTTCCAAGCAAAAACACTTGATCGTTTTGTTGACCATGAATTAAATTGGGGTTGTCAAAAACAACCCCAACTTCGGCGGGGAAGGCGAAGGGTTGAAGTTAAGCAAGATAAAGGAAAATCACAGAAATTTCATGCAAGGGTAGAACATTCAAGTTCTTTGTTTTCTAATTAATACTGCATGTCAAAGTAGCATGTAAACCAAATTTGCCAAACAAAAAAAAGTTTTCTCATCCTCAACAGATGAGAATGACTGCAGCACTTGTGATCTTTGATCACCATGAACTACTCACACTAAAAGACTTAGAAATGTTCGAAGAAAATAAATTAACCTTGAAACAAAGAAGCAGATGTTTTGGTCAAACTTCAAACATGAATTATCAGAAATTAATTACTGGCCCCCAACAGGTTAAAGATAAAAGGAGGCCCTAAAGGGTCTCTATAGGAGCTGATATACACACAAGTGAGTGTCACTTTTATCCTAGTTTATTAAATATTGCTTCTTTGGGATGTGTTTATAACAACTCCCAGAACATTTTTCATGTAAGGTTTCAAAGCGATCATATTAAAATACAGCTTCAATATAAAGTTTATCACAGTTTTACAGTATTCAAAAATGACAGACCTGCCTTAAAAAAACAAAATAAAAACCAAAAAAAGGACTGTTACACCCAAAACATAAGAAAACAATTAAATAAACAAGTTTGGCATTTCCATAACTTTATAGTATAAAAC
This sequence comes from Sorex araneus, assembly GCF_027595985.1. Lineage (NCBI taxonomy): Eukaryota > Metazoa > Chordata > Mammalia > Eulipotyphla > Soricidae > Sorex > Sorex araneus. Next base: position 42,171,293 of record NC_073313.1, read on the forward strand.
AGAATATTAAACCTACTACTGGCAAGCGGACACTGGTGTATTTCCTAATTTGAAATGGAAATGTGCCGCCATTTCAACACGCTATACAAGTTCACTATACAAAAGATGATATTTTTGATGGAAGAAGTGCACCCTGAAATTTTTTGCCAGCTTAGATTATTTAATTCTTAAAAGTCAAAAAAAGTCCTTTTTCTTTTTAAAATTGAAGGCTGAATTCAATTTTTTTTTGTTTTGTTTTTTGTTTGTTTTTGTTGTTTTGTCACATTTGTCAACCTTCCTGGTTAAAAAAACAATATTGTCTATGGACGCCCACCAGGGGGCAGTGTAAGATTAGCCATTAAATCACGAACAGCTGCAAATATTGTGCATTCACCTGCAACAGAGAAAAATGGTCATTAGCTATTCGCAATACAGGAAAGATGATGTTAATATACCGGTGAGAGCAGGGGAAATTAAACCTAAAATTAGCAAGAACTCTAGAAATCAAATTGAAAGACTAAATTTTAATTGCACAGGTTATAGGGGATTAAAGTTTTGGGGTTAAATATCAGAGATTGTCTGTTTTGGATTTTGTTTTTCCCTTGTGAGGAAATTTGGGGACTGTCCCACTTTGGTTTGGGTTTTAAAAGATATGCCTAGAGTTTCTCTACAGAAACACTGAAGCATTGGATAAGCTTTTGAAGTTGGGCTTCAAAGGCCATAGACAACTTGCGCGGGAGTTTTTAATCTAGAGAAAAGGTCTAACAAATTTATATCTATGCATTAGTTAAGGCATCAGTGGTATCCTTATGTTGCCTTAAAGACTAGATGAAAAAGTCTATCGACAGCACTGTCCAACAGAACTTTCTGAAAAATAGTCTACATATGTGTGGCGACTACTGGGTTCTTGTAGTTAGTGTGACCAAAAAACCAATTTTCAGCTTTTATTTAATTTCAATGCCCTAAATTTCTATCACCGTAGGTGGCTAATGGCAGTTCTATTAGACAGTGCAGTACTATGACTTCCACTGACATCTTCTCTGAAATCTCAAGGCCAACTTCTTGAGTTCTGTATTAAAATCAATTCACATAAAAAGCTGTGATTTTCAGCTTAAAAGCATTTCACTGAGTGGTGGTGGGGGCGGGAAGGGCTAGTGATGGGTTTGGGTGAAGAAGGGGGGAGGCTGAAGGATGGCACAGACATCCTCCAAAAACAAGACTTATTTGGGGTCGCGGGGGCTGACTAATGAGTCACATCCTCTCAGCTTCCCCTTTGCTCAAAGAAACAAAACATCCTGCCTCTTCTTGCAAATGTCATAAATATTTCAGTATGAGAAACCAAAATGATCACCCCAAATCTGGATCCTGTCCCTAGAGCAAGGCCTAACACTGCGGTGGCTACAAGTGAGCTGAAGATCTGGACCGAGGAAATGCCTACTGGCAAAGGGCAGGACACGCACTGACCCCGTGCCGGGGGGTGGGGGGGGGGGGCGGCTGCAGCCTTCTTTCCGACCACTAAAAAATTCATTCACAGGAAGAAAATCAAACCCAAGGTTTAATCAGTCTAGATAGGTATAATAATAATAATAATAATAATAATAATATCCACTCCCCAAATACCTCAACAATCTCTTCAATGTAAGAAATTGTAGCTTTCTTGCCCCATTTTGAAAAAATCACATTTGCATCATACTGGGAGGTAGAAAAACCTCCATGAGTCCAATAGGACCAAAACATTCTTTCCTTTTTGTTTCAAAGTCCCAAGACACAATCATATCATGCTAGTCATCTGCGTGTGAAGGACTGGTGTGTGCCCTCCAAGTTCTATGGGAGAGCTACTTTGACAACTCTGATAATTTTCAGCTGATTCTTAAGCACCTATTTGTAGCTGGCAGAAGGGATAAGTCAAAGGATGGAAGGAGAAAACTGTTACGAAGCAGAAGAAAGTATTACAACAAAAGAAGCACACCCTTCTCTACTGCCCAGCGCACTGCTTCTACTCTACCCTGAGGGAGAACTTGAGGATGTTGACCGTATCCAGTCTGGGGGAGCCAATAGCTAAAAACAGAATTTCTTGGAATGCTGACACTTTGGTACCTCAGAATGTTTCAGAGAACAACTTTCCCTCATTTAAGAAGGTGATTCTACCAATGTGCTGGTTACAGAGAGGACTTCCTTCGTATTAGAAATAAGCAAAGTTGTTATTTAAATTCCATAGTCTTGATATTAGAAATGAACAAAGTGAAAGACAAGTTCTTGGCTGAGCTTTGTCTTACAACCAAAAATTTAGCACTGCCTGGAGTTATGTGTTAAGCGTAGCCTGCTTCACTATTGAAGGGACCTCATTGTCTGCCAGAAACAGTCTGGTTTCCTTGAATACATTCAGTTCGAGAGCTTCAAGAAGGTTCACTTGCACCCGCCTGACACTTACATAAGAAGCCCAAAAAGCAGTGATGCCATTGTATCAGCTTTTATTCTTCACAAAACATTTCGAAGATACAGAACTTTGAATGATATTATTCTGTTCATGATTGAACCACGAAATATGAGAAACCAACATGCATTTCCACTGGGTGAGACGTACAGAGTGGCAGGTTATCAACGGGGGGGTAGGAATTCACAGCCATGGGAAATTCTACAATCCTAACCTAGGCTTGGTGGCGATGTGTGCTATAAATACAAGCTTCTGGCATCAGCAACTGGGTCAGTCCAACAGTAAATCACTAACAAAAATAAAAGTCCAGGCAGCAGAGACGTGGACAAAAAATGAAGAGCCAGTGTGAGAAAGGAAGGAAAGTGACAGGCAAACATTAAGAGGGCGACAGCCAACCAGCGCTCTATTACTAAGAGTGGGGGAACAAAGTGGGGAAGGAGGGAGAAGAGGGAGAAACAGGGCAATCTCTCAAAAGAACTTTGAAAACACATATTCGATAGAACACTATCTACTGGTCAAGTACCTTGTCGCGGTGGGTTCATCTCTGCAAACCTCTTCAGAATGTTGCTGACCATCATGGGAGCAGCAACAGAAGAGTTCTGCTGTCTGGGAATGTCTGCCTGCTGGGTGGTACCTGAAGCCATGTCATAAATGATGGGAACTATAATACTAACAGGTTCTTGGGGAGGGACCGACGTTTTCTGAGTTAGCTGCAGCTGTAGACACACAAAGAGAAGAGAAACAGTAAGAACAGGAAAACATCGGTCTATGTTTATCAAAAGTGCTATTATTTACTCTCAGATTAAGATGCTGCAAGGGGAAAGGAAAGAAACATGACGAGAAATGTAATCAACAGGGGACCATCAGGATCCAGATACAATGCCACACGGTTCTGTTGGTCGATCCTTCTGTCTGGACACCTCTTCGCACTGCCACTGCTGTGCACTACGGTGATTCGAATGGCAGGCTCCCCAGCCCCGCACTTCGCCATGGGTGTGACACTCACCACTCCTGCCAAGGTTTCAGCGCCACCCCACCACCACGCGGCCCCCTCCACTCACACATTTCTGTCTCTAACGGGCCAGGGAGTGCCCGGAGTCGGATGTGACAAATCAGGAATGCGGGCCTCTAGAGTGGGGCACCAAGATATCATTGCTGCAGTTACCGAAGAGTTGCTCTGGTCTCCTCACGTGGCTGTTTTCTTCGGAAGCTTCTGGGCGTGTGACACCCACAGACACGCACATGCGCATGCACACAGGCACGCACACACATGCACAGCACTGGGTGGTACTTACAAAGAATAACATTTTGGATTTCAGCACCACAGCAGGCGTCCCAGGAGGTGCAATGGGCGGCGCACTGGGAGGGATTGTCAGGCAAAACTGAACATTCCATTTTAGTTGTGTTGCCTGGTCAGGGAACTATTGTGGGGGCAAAAAAACAAACAAAACAAAAAAAACACACAAAAACCCATGATGAAGTCATATCACCACTTGAAATGATACTCTAATTAGTACGGGGGTCTGAAAGATTAGGCAGCATTTTAGTACAGAGAACTGACATGCTGTATTTTTTCCCCAAAGGAAACGTGCAGGTGACGTGCCTAACTGGCAAAGTGCTGCTCATTGCGTGTGCCTCCCTCTTCAGTCATAAATTCCCGCAGCCAGTGGATGCTGCCCCTCAGTATCTCTGACGGCGAGTCTTCCCGCTGCTTTCATGGATGCTGCTGAGCTAAAGGCTTCACCACTTCTCCTGTGGCTTCCTGAGGGTCCCTTCCAGGGAACGTCTCTCCCAGTCAACCAGACAAAGCTGGCTGATAGCTGTTCAGTGACACATGTTGGCCCTCCTCTGCTCCTGCTCCCCCCACCCCACCCCACACTCTGGGCCCAACACCTGATCTGCAGAAGCCTTGGAACAGTGCCTAGCTACACCTCCCAGCCCCATTTCCAACTCCTCTAAAACTAACTAGGCAAACGGTGCCAATAACTCTAAGTTACAGCCACTGGTGCTTTTTTCAGCCACATATTTACTCCTTCAGAAGCTTGAATTGAGGTCCTTTTGACATAAATGCTCCCAGTGGTCCGCCACAGAGGAAGTCAAGTGTTGAGGCTATTAGCCAAGGAATACTGCTCTACCAATATTAGTAGGAAAACACCAGCTAAAGAAAGGAGTGGTGGATTTGGAATTACTTCAAAGAACATTAGAAACATGAAAGTGAAGGGACTATCGGGCCAGAGCGATAGTGCCGCAGGTAGGGTGCTTGCTTTGCACATGGCTGACCTTGGTTCAATCCCCAGCATTGTCAGGAGTGATCCCGGAGCACAGAGCCAGGAGTAATCCCTGAGCACAGCCGGGTGTGAATAAAATGTAAGGACTACTGGAAGAGCCAAAAAGTACAACCAGCTGCCAACTGCATCTCATCTAAATGAACTATAATATAAAGAAAGGCTTAAAATAATCTTCCCATGGAATGCCATTTTCTAAAATACATTCTTCAAGGAAAATGGAGGTGTCTGAAAAAATCGGATCCATACCTCAGAGCCAACACCATGATATATATGCATATTGATATTTATCTGTGGTGCTGGAAATCGAACCCAGGGTCAAAATATACATGCAAGGCAAGTGCTCCCTACCACTAAGCCACATGCATGGCCCTTCAGGATATATTTTAAATGGATTAATTAAGAAAATGAATTAATAACAGTATTAGAAGAAATCCTGGGCGGATTCATTTTCTAAGAATGGGGAAGTATATGGTATATGATCTGTGTATGCTTTTCTAAGAGCAAGCCACGGGTTAACTCCTGCTGTCGGAGGGTGGAGCAGATGGTTAGACGGGCCATTTCCCACTAAATTCAAAAGGTACAAGGGGACCGTAAAACTTATTCAAGACGAAGCGAATTTTAGCAAGAAATGGAAATGTATCCATCCAGGGGTAAAAATGAGTTGGCACTGCTCTCATCAACTCCAACCTCCTCCAGGAGACCTTTGCCCTAATTTTGTGGCTCTGCAACTTACCAGCTCTAGTTTCATAATATGCACACAGTCCCGGAGGATGTGTGTGGGAGCTCCTAGCAGCTTGGTGAAGGCTATTAACGTATTGGCTTTGAATGGGGGTCCTGCAACCTACAAGGATAAACAAAGTAAGTTATTCTTCACCTATGCTGGCTCTTCTGCTTCCCTGATTACATTAAAAGGAAGAACTTAGAAATACATACCCTTGTTTCAAAGAACTTCTCCAAAACTTGCAGCTCATCAGGTTTCCACTGCCCGGCATTCTCAGGGGTCACTTTGAGCTGAAGCGTTTGGTTGGTTTTGGGACTGAGGGCTACTCTGCATTTCAGTGCATCTGTCTTGAACATGATCACTCCGGGTTCATTGGAATTTATCAGCTGTAGCTGTAAAACAAGAAGGATGCATCAAATCAATAATGTGAGACAACCTGCAAGCCATGCAGAGAAGACAAAATTGTTTCCTAGAGAACAATTTTTGAAGGAAAACAACCAAGTTGGTAACTGTTCTAAGTCAAAGGAATCTTTGGCACTGAGCTAACAGCATGGCAGAAGAAAGGCAATAGGAAGTTTTATGTCTCTTGATGGAAGAACCTCACATTGCCTAGGAATAGTCTTGCAAAACAACAACAATCCTCAATCTGCATTCAATGCCAAGTCAGAATTAAATAATACTTTGCAAACATGGGTGAGGAGCCTGCAGATTCCCGAGGGATGCGACCAGACAATCCAGACAGTAGAAAACAAACGACTTGGTTTATCCAACAAATGGTGAAAGGACAAGTGGAGAGATAAGCAATTGTGCATAGGAGCCAAAAAACAGTTGTGGTGGGGAAGGCAGTGCCTTCCTAACCCCCCCCCCCCCCCCCGCACCACTGCATGCAGCCTTGTACGGCCTGGCCTGGGTGATGAACTGTCAGGCTGGCATCACCAGGCTGAGCAAAACAAAACAAAATAAGCCCAGGGGAACAGAGCGTTAGTTAGCACAGTGGGCAGGGTGCTGCCCCTGCACACAGTCTACCTGGGTTTCATCCCAAGCACCACAAATGGCCTGGAGATGCCAGGCATTATCCCTGAGCACAGCTGGATGTGGACCCCAAACCAAAGCACTCCTTCCCGCCCCCTACCCCCTAAATCAAATAGTAGCTGACCAGGGACTGTGCTCAGGGGCAGAACAAATGCTTTGCACGTATAAGGCCCCCAGGTTTAATCCCAGGCATCCCTTCCACTGCAGAGGAAAAATGCTCATTTGGGTTTTCACTGATTGCAAAAGCTGTGACAAAACCGGTAAATTTCACTCAGTATCTGATGATAAAGATAATGCAGCGACAAATGAAAAGCCTCAGATTTGCTGCCAAACAATCTAAGTGGCTACAAATGAAACAATAGCCGTATGAGTTCCTGATTGAAAGGAGGAGGGGGAGGAGAGTATTTTTTCTACTTCTGTGTATGTTTAAAATTTTCCACAGGAAGTGATTAAAAAAAAGGAGAGAGTGACACACACACACACACACACACACACACACACACACAGAGACAGAGAGAGGACAATTATAAACTGCTCCATCTGGACTGAAACCGTAGAGCAACCCAGGTACTGGCAAGCTCTCTGTGAAGGAACAGAGAATGGCATTTTAGGCTACCTGGTGGTGCCGCTGATGCCACTGGAATGAAGATGGGGTGGGGGGTGTGGACTGGGCCCCTCTGGCCCATTGTTTAATGGACTCTGCTCTAGCCAAATATGCACAGGAAAGGATGAAGCTGAAAGCCTACCCAGCATGTAAGTGGCAAAGGTGAGGCAAGATTATAGGTGTGATGGCTATCGCTCTAAATGCTAATTGAGTCTATTTATGCTAGATTCATTTCTTTTGAATCTGGACATAAAAGCTGCCCAAAGGGCTTGATGGAGCAAATATTTTAAATACTCCCTATTCTGACGACCTCATTAGCACACACATGTATCAACAACAACAATAATTATTGACAGCCATGGAACTGAAGAGCAAGACGCACTAAGGACTTGACAGAAAATACCTCCCTGCTCCCCCCACTGTGGATGGAGACAGGTGGTTATTAATTCTTATGAGCATCAAAATAAAGGTGAAGAAATTAGGCCAAGCTGTACTAGTGTTCTCAACAGCAAACTGGCTCCTCAGGATATCACCACAGGGTAGGTCACAGTTCTTTCTGGAAAGGTTTTAAATCAACTCAGTCGTCATGGCATTGAAAATCAGCTTTCATCCTTGCGGGAATAAATAATCTCTCAGTGGAGGCACCCGTTCCACGCCAGCCGGCCTGCTAGGGCACTGCAGACGGCCAACCGTTCCAGAGGCCACGACTCGCCGCCACGTCACAGACCGGGCCTAGGGGGAGACCCAGGCCCAGGCCCACACTAGCCACAGCACCACAAGGCAAGCGAAGCTGGAATATGTTCACAGAAGAGTGGAAAAGAAAAGGGTGGAGTCCCTTGTTTTCAATGCTAGACCAGGGGGGAAAGCAGCCTTTTAACAACCTGGTTAAAAAAAGAGAGGGAAATTTCACTACCGTCCAGATCCTGCTTTGTGGGGCCAAATGTAAGTGACCCCCGTTGACCATGGGCACTTACATATCTCCTAGGTAACACATACCGTTTCCTGCTGAATAATCCTTTGAAGGTGTCGCCTCATGATGACGGATCCCAGGAATCTCTCAAGTGGAGAACACAGGTAACTGCCAGCCAGGCCAGGCACGAGGCCTGGAGTTGGAGAGGGCAGCAGTAAAATGTTCAAGGCACTGTGAGTGAGGATGGTGGGAATGGAAGCTGCCCAGGAACGCTGAGGTAGTTTGCGAGGCGGAGGCATGTTGGTTGGCATTCCCTGGGAACCTTAGAGGGGAAGGAACGAACATGTGTCAATTCGCTCACATTTACATTCATTAGACACCTTTGACAGCCAAGGCAATCTGTGCTGTCTGAGGGACTCCTTGTGGGAGTCCTTTCAGCAAAACAAATGCTAGATGTAGGGGCTGGAGAAACAGCACAGCAGGTAAGCTGTGCACCTTTCCTGGAGCCCATCCCCGAGTGATCCCTGAGCACAGAGCCTGAAGTTAGCCCCGGACACCACCGGGAGTGGCCCCCAAATGCAAAGCAAACAAGAGAAAGAACAGCTGTTCTCCTCCCGGCAGCCAGGCCCCGTGCCACGTGACCCTGCAGTGATTCCTTCAAGGACTGAAGTCTAGGCTACAGCCTGGAATCTTGGCTGGCTGTGTGACCTGCAGCAATATTGCGGAAGGCAGTGGCAGTAGTGCGGTGGCACTGTAAGCCTAGACTTTCATGGTCTGGGAACCCTGTCCACTGACCCAGTAAGCAAGCGCCCCCCCCCCCCCCCCCATCATGTGTGAGACCACACGGATCCATGCCAGCTGGGGCAAACACAGAGCAGCCAGGCCCCAGGCAACACAGGAACAGATGACAGCAGCACAAGAGCCCGCCAGCCCTGGAAGGATCACCCACTGGGGGTTCATCTACACTGCTAAGATGCAGAAGGGTGAGATAATGCCTGATTATTGTTTCAAGGCACTAAGAGCCACAGAGTGAGGCTGGGAGACAGCTCCAGTGGCAAAGCACATGCCTGACACGCATGAAGCCTTGAGTCTGATCCCTGACTCCACACTGCTGAGCACTGCTGGAGGTGGCTGCATGCTTCCAACACCCTATAACATATACACACAGGGCTGGGGAGATAGCTCAGGGCCAGACTTGGATCCCCGCTCCACATGGTCCCCTCAAGAACTACTGAGTGCAGCGGGGGAAGGGTGATGCGTGCTGAAAGTAGACTAGAGACTTAACACGATGGCCACTCAACACCCCAATTGCAAACCACAACACCCAGTTGGAGAGAAAGAACAAAAGGGAATACCCTGCCACAGAGGCAGGGTGGGGTGGGGGGAGATGGGATTGGGGGGGTGGGAGGGATGCTGGGTTTATTGGTGGTGGAGAATGGGCACTGGTGAAGGGATGGGTTCTCGAACATTGTATGAGGGAAACACGAGCACAAAAATGTATAAATCTATAACTGTACCCTCACGGTGATTCACTAATTAAAAAATAAATTAATTAAAAAAAAAAGAACTACTGAGTGTAGGGCCAGAGCAATAGTACAGCGGGTAGGGCGTTTGCCTTGCACGCGGCTGACCCGGGTTCCATCCCCGGCATCCTATATGGTTCCCCAAGCACCGCCAGGAGTAATTCCTGAGTGCAGAGCCAGGAGTAACTCCTGATCATTGCTGGGTGGGACCCAAAAAGAAAAAAAAAAAAAAAAAGAACTACTGAGTGTACTGAGTGTAGCCCTGGTGGCCCCCACCACCGCTGGGCCTGAACAGTACTACATCTTCAGCTTCTAGCATCCAATCAGTATCTTTAGGCATGTTCTCTGGGTCCCTAACAGTGCACAGGAGGCTCTCCCCCCACACACACACAAGCACACGTTATATAATAAAGCTAACATGTTTGTACAACTTGTTTTCTTCTATTTGCATGACCTTGCTAGTTAACCGTTAACTTTATGTAACCTTTTTTTTGGGGGGGGGGGCAGGAGGAATGCCATGTTGGAGGGCCCTTGGGCGTTCACCAGGTACCAGGGGCCTTGCACATGCTTGGCATGTACTCTACCGCTCAGGCTACATCCCTGGCTCCTTACTTTTAGGTGTCTTTTATGTCAGAAGTCATAACAGAGACTGGCACTTAGAAGGCAATGCTTTTCCCAAATTTGGCCTGCCTTTGCAAATTAATGACTACTATCTGATTTACTAAATGGAGAAAAGTTTAAGTTATAAGTATCCCTGTTCAACAAGTATGCTGTCTATCAAATGTGAGGCTGGAAAGAAAAGGGTCATTTGTTATATAACAAATGATCCTAAAACTGTTGATAATACTCACTGGTTCCAGCTCTGGGGGAATGGGAAGCATCTGGAACTGGAGAGTGTAGTGAAGGATTGGCTGGTGACATTCCAGGCATGCGTGTTGCTGATGATGGGCCAGACACTTGAGGAGACCCTGGCCAGTTCCCTGCTCGTCCACTAGGTGACACCATTGTGTATGGAGAACTGGGGTCTAGGGTTCCTGTAAAGAATAAAACACATGGTTTTCAAAACCTGTGTTTTTGGAAACCAAAAAGTATTTGACAACATTTGCATCCTCCGAGGGATAAAATTTTATTTTTCTCTTATTAAGATCATGCACTGAAGCATGATGCTCCTTGCCATCACACATACAAATCTCTATTTTGTACAGTGTATATGGGCTTTTGTAAACATGCTACAAAAATCAAGAAAATGACTGAGAAAAGAGCAAATTTACCTTCAGACAGGCTCCAATGTTTGAAATCTATGAAATGTTTGAAAATAAGCAAAGTAATCTCAAGAGCAGAAATCACATTATTTTACAACTAATCCTGACAGACTTCTTTCATTCTACTGAGAGAAAGTTGAGAGGAGAGGAAGTTTTCCACTTTCTCTGTTTGGTGAAGGCTACAATGACTAAGAAATGAACCAAGAATTGGGTTTTGAAAGCGGCAACTTCCTGAGGAATTTGCTATTTCAATTTCCTCCTGCACATATATTTTGAAAAAGGATTCCGTTTTACTAATCCAAAAGTGCACATTACACAATCAGGTATAGGTTTTTTTTTCCCACTTCTCAAAATGACCAAGATCTTCTTCAAGTCATAGTACCCCATGGTGGTAATGATGAAGGAAAACACATTTTTTGAATGATGTCAGAGGAAATTGAATTGGCCTCTCAAGGTGAGCAGTTAGAAATGTGAAAGTTTTAAAACTCCTTATGCTTTTGAAACAATCATTTCACTTCAAGGAACTTACCTAAGGAACTAATCATGGACGTGATCAGAGATGACACCATTCATTGTGAGAAAAACGGAAACACTCTAAGCACACAGTAATTGGGGAGTGGTCAAACAATGGTCTGGCCCAAATACGGGAATGCTAAGTCATTTAGTAGAATGGCATAGTGTTATTGACAAAAAAAAATGTTTCTGCAAATATGAATAGGAAATCACAGATGCTGCACAGCTATAAAAATCATTCTTTTCTCTCCCAATTCAATGCTGCAAGGCAAGTGCTCTACAGCTGAGCTCCATCCCTGGCCCCAGGAGCTCTTTAGATTCGGATCTGGCATGAGCTTTATGAGACATCATGGGAGAGTGGGGGTGGGGGGAAGGAAGGCAAGGCACAAAACACCATGTGCAGTATGTGCTGTTTCCATATGCTGCCATGTGTGTGCAGAGGGGAAAGCACACTGACACGTATTTGCGGGTATATGTATCAAACACTTCTGCAAGAACATGAGAACTTAACAGCCTAGATGCCTCTGCCGAGTCATTAGGTGGGTGGTGGCATAAAGGACCCATTTCACTGGCTAACTCTTCTATTATTTAGCTACTGGAACCAACTCAAAATAGGACCTGTGAGTGAAAACGTGGAAAATTCAAGTCTCCAAACAATGAGAGGGCAATGTTATGGGAGGGTCCACATCTCTTTTGGAAGTGGGGAGAAGAGTTTGAACAGGAAAGCCAGTGGACAGGGCAGAGCACAGAAGCAATAGCGATGCAATCAGACAGGCCAGCAGGGGGCGCATGACAGGAAGAGCAAGGCAGAGTGGGGGGAAGCAAGCATCCAAAGCAGACAACCCCCTGACACTCTTGAGTGGGGTGGATGAGAAAAATGATTTTCTTTAGCTATTTCCCTTCTATCCAAGTGCTCATTTTGCACGGAGAAAATGTTTTGAGAAAAAGTATTTCCATATTTGGATGCTTTCACGAATTCCATGTGTGGACTCACCATGTGGACTAGCAAAACTGGCCCCTGGTCCTATTGAGAGTCCATGCGAGGATGGGGGAGGAGTTGGAACAAATGACGCTGGTGATGGGGCTCTCAAAGCCCCACTGGGGGAGCTGGCGGCATGCAGATTTCCTAATAAAGGAAAATAATTATAGATGACCCTCAGGACACATACTATGTCCTGAACCCCAAAGGACCCCAAGTTATGACTCTACAGACTAAAGAAACAAATTAGTAAAGCTCCCATAAATAGCACAAGGGAAAAACTGGAACAATTTTATTGCCAAAAAAGAGATCAATTCCATGGGACCCCAATTCTAGCTCTTATAGTAATCTGACTGGGGCGGGAGGGGGGGGTTGATTTAGTTTGGGTTTGGGCACACTGTGGTGCTCAGGGCTTACACCTGGCCAGCTCAAGGGAACATAGGTAAGTGCCAGGCATTGTATCCATGTAGTGGCACTGTACTATCTCTCTGGCCCCTGATTTGTTGGTTTTAGGGTCACACCGAATGGTGTTCAGGGGACCACAAGTGGTGCCATGGTTGAAACTGGGGACAGCTGTGTGCATCGGAAGCATTTTAATCCCACACCATCTCTCTGCCCAACGGTCTGCATTAAAAAAAAAATTACCCAGCGATTTTGCTCATTCAACTGCTAGACATAAAATGTTGAACTCATGCCAAGCGCTGGGGATGCAGCAGCTAACAAAAGAGACAAAAATTTCTGTTCTTGGAGAGCTTTTACTCTGGCACAATGAGAGAGACGAACAGTTATGTCAATGATCTGGAGAAAAAGAGGGCGAGGGAATGGGTTGGAAATTGTGGAGTGGTGGTGGAGAGTGTGGTTCTTTGTAAAACAGCAATTGAGAAGGCCTCCCTAAGAAGGGGCTGTGCAGCTGAAACATGGAGACTCTGAAGGCTAAAACATTAAGCTATTTCAGGCATACAGAAGATATTTCCAGGTTAATGCAGAGACCTTGACGCTGCAGCAGTAACAAGGTACAGCTGGGACTACATGAGCAAGGGGTTGGTTGGGGGAGTGGGTGATGGGGAGGGGGCTTGGGGGGGGGTTGCCAGATCACACAGGACTTAAAGGTCACTCGAAGGACTTAGGGCTTCCCTTGAATGACATTGCAGGGTTTCAAGTGGAGGACTCGGGACTTGTCTTCTGAAAAAGAAAGCACCCTAGCTGCTGTGTAATCAACTTCGACTTTACTATTGGGCAGGAGGCACAGACAGGACGGCCAGTTAGAGGCAGCAGCGATGATCCAGGTGAGAGATGGCAGTGACCTGGGCAAGGGTAAAGGCTGAGACGGTGGGAAGTGGTTCAATTCTGGATACGTTCTGAAGATGGAGCTGAAAATATCAGGTAACTGAATGAACATGGGTGCAAAAAAAGAATCTAGCATGATTTATTCTAACGTTTTGGCGCAAGTTGCAGGGAGGAAGGGCCATTTACTGCGAGGGGGTATTCATGTGGGAGAAGCAGCAGCCAGGAGGGGAGGTTCGGTTAGGGGAGTTCATACTTTCAGCCATGCGGAGATTCTGATATTGACTAGACAGCTACGTGGATATGCTGAATAGAGAGCTGGAAAATACAGGACTTGAGTTCAGAGAAGAGGCCTAGATGGGAGACATAAAAAACTGAAGACATGAGCTTAAAGCTGGTTATTTAGTCACAGGATATTAGTTTTATTTTAGGATTCTTGATGAGGAAGCTACGGCCACCAACACTATATATAAAAGGAACATTTAAAATACTTGCTATATTACGAGAACTATTTTCTTCTGCATGTTTTATTTAAAATTCTCTACTACCTACTATGTAAGAGGGTTTAACATTTTTTTAAGTCTTTAATTAAATTTTATTTGGTTTTCTATATAATATAGGCATTCAGTTTTATTCTTTTTTAAATTTTTTTTAATGAATCACAGTGGGGTACAGTTACAGAATTACAAACTTTCGTGCTTACATTTCAGTCATGCAATGATCAAGAGTACCCAGAGGATTTAACATTTTTTATGTTCTATAATACATAATGCAGTGCCTTACACTCAATAAATATGTCCAATGACTTAACCATTTTTACTTATTTAGCTGTGTTACCTGGGCAAGTGATGCAACTTCTCCAGGTTGTAGTTTTTCTGCTATAAAATGGGAATAATAATAAGATCTGAGGCCATGGGATTGATGTGGGAATTAAATAGGTAAAATGGTAAAATGCTTAAAACAGGATTTGGCACACTGCCAGCACTCATTCTTATCTACTAGCACACAAGCTACAACAACTGGTGTGGTTGTGTTCTACACAAACTTCTTTGCAAAAATAGCTGGTGGGTTGGACTCAACCCACAGTCCTCCGACACAGATCATGCTGTCATTAGCATGACAGCTGGAGTTGTCATTTATTCTTTCTCTAATGCTGAGTGACCACGCTGCCACTTAACTCAGGCCCTTTAGAGTGCTCCTGAACCAACCAGTACCAATTTCACAACCCTGCCAATAATGAATGAGTGACAGGTATGGGAATGGCAAGTATCTAGCACCCAGACCAGAAAAGGAATTTCTTCTGAAGTTTAAGGTGATGGGCATTGGGCTTCTCTGTGTGCATGTCTCTGCATGTTTGTACACATAGTGTTTGGGATCTGACAGTTAAGACCGATCAGAAATAGTAGTATCTTACCTGGAGACTGCGTGTGCATCATAGAGGGAGACTGGTTAACTGCACTATGATAAGATGTAGGAGGCGAAGTAAGTGGATAAGCGCCTGAAGATCCAGGTTGCTTGGGGTATGGCTGAGAAGAAAATGAAGTGTTGGTAAACATGGCCAACCAAGTGTAGCGGGAGTGTGGCTTTCCGCAATAAAGAGCTCGAGTGCTAACTTTTATACACTTGCTATTTAGCAAACAGGAACTGTAACATGTAAGAATGGCCAAAACACATGTGCTCAGGGATCACTCCTGGAGAGGCTTGGCGGACTTCAGGTAAGGCAAAACACAGAAATTTGACAAGTTAGATTTAGAAACTCCTTGATGTCCAGAATGTTTTTAAAATAGCAATCACCCCGTTCCTGGCCTTTCAGCACCAATGCTTATTATCCCCTCAAGATGTTCTCTGCCCATTTTAGTGACTTTATCTACATCATTTACCTAACACTCCAGTGATTTGAAGACATTTCTTCCACATATTAACAGCTCTAAAAAGACAATGTGTCTTTTCCCACTCACTTCATGGCATGTCATAGTTTAACAACAGGAAGTAGATGTTTGCTTTCTCAGCAGATGTAAACAATGGCTTTCATATTTAGGAGAATTTTAGTTGATTAAATATGGCAGGTCAACCAACTCACCTTTCCTACTTTTATCTCCAGTTATGAAAAACCTAAAGCAACATTATTCTTTCTAGTCTATTTTTATTGGGGAGAGGGGTGGGGGTGGGGGAGTGGTTTGGGCTACACCTGGCAGTGCTCAGAGCTGACTCCTGGCTCTGTGGTCAGGGTCACCCCTGGTGGGATTCAGCAGACCCTATGTGCTACTGGGATCAAACTCAGGCAGGCTGCTTGCACCTTACCTGCTATACTAACTCAAACCCCCATCTAGTCTTTTTTTTTAATCAAGGCACAAATCACAGGGAGTAAAACAAGCCTTACACAGTTTAATGAAATTCCACCAAACATAAAGATGCTGAAGAACATTACCAGAGACCTTCCTCACACAACCTCCAAGTCTTGATCACTTCTACATAGATAGGAACCATCGAGTCTCCATCACTCACTCAAGCTTGATTTGGCCTGTTTTTACATTTCATAGAAATACTGACAGTATCATCACCTTTTGTCTGGTTTCTTTACTATGCCTGTCAAATTGATCACGATGCATTTTTTTTCTTTTTGGGTCACACCCGGCAATGCTCAGGGTAACTCCTGGCTCTGCACTCAGGGGACAATATGGGAAGTTGGGGATTGAACCCGGGTCGGCCACGTGCAAGGCAAACGCCCTACCTCCTGTATGATCACTTCGGCAACTAATAGTCTGGTTTTTCATTTCTGTGAAGTATTCCATCATACTCATTCTACTGCTGTTATACATTTGAGTTGTTTACAATTTGAGGTACATAATGTTGCCTTAAAAATCCTTGTTGGTTTTGATGGCACTTCTGATGCACTGAGACGTAAGAGTAGTACTATGCAATCTTAGGCGCATACATTAGCATTCTGGAACACTGCAGACCACTACCACAAAGTACTAAGACCATTTTCCATAACCACCAATAGAAAATGAGTCTTTGTTGTTCCTGATACCAAACGCTGTCAAATATTATTCCTTTTTCTCTCTTTTAATGGTGCTGGGGATCGAACCCAGAGCCTTGGGAAGCCTGTGCTCTACCAGGGATACATCCTCTGCCTTCAATGTTTCCCTGTCAGGTTTGTGGGTTGGTAAAATGATATCACCATGGTTTCAGTTTGTGTTTCTGTGATGCCAACTGATGCTCAACGCTCTTTCTGTGGCTTCTGGCCATCAGCGGCTATCCTCCTTCAAGAGCACCTGGGTGACTGCCCACCAGCACTTTATTTATTTATTTTTGGGAAGGTGGCGAGGGCACACCCAACTGTGCTCAGGGGTTCTTTCCTGGCTCTGCACTCACAGGTCACTCCTGGCAGGGCTTGGGGGACCATATGGTGTGCTGGGAACCGAAGCCGGCTTGGCCACATACAGGTAAGCTCCTTACCTGCTGTACTATTGCTCTGGCCCCACCAAGAGCACAAGTTTCTCATGCACTCAAGGCAATATTTTTTCCAGTACTACTTACTCACTCTCCATCATTGAAAGCCTCCTCTCTCTGTCACTATTCTTTCATAAGGATTCCTGAAAGCTTCTGTCCATCAAAGACCTCCTCACCTTTCAATAAAGAAGCCCAGACACCCACAGACTCCTATGTTCCACAAACGTGGGACCGCTGGAATCTTTAGCGAGACATCACCTGTTGCTGCGGTGGTTGGAGCTGGGAGATTAAAGAATCCATCATATCCCCTCCGATGGGAGAAGGGGGATTATCGTCTTCATTGACAGACCGTCTTCGAGCATCCTGATTGCTGTCAACAAACATATTCAGGAATGTCTACGAACAGAAACGGATACAACCAAAATGACTTTATCTAGCTTCCAGAAGAGACTCTTAAGCACTCAAAACATTTTAACAGAAAAAAAAAAAAAACCAACACACCGTGTTCATCTCTGAAATAAGAGTTTGATACATGGTTTCTAGTGTTCAGAGAACCTGGAAGAGAGCCAGGGAGGCTTGGAAGAAAAAATTCAGGAGAATCGAATAGAAACATTAAAGTCTTTAAATTTGTATCAACCAGATTAGCATGTAACCAAAACAAGAAGAAACATATTCTGACTTTTAGGTTAAAATCTACATACTTTTTATTTACCTCTGACCTGATTTGAGGTGAGGTGGGAATTACCTTATAATATTGTATGTTGGTTATATAAGTAACCAGTGACTTGAAAATTTGCTGATTTAGTGAGAGTTCTATATTGTTGCTTTTTTTTTTTTTTTTTGCTGGTGCCTAAGATCAAACCTAAATACCACCAGGAATGGTACGAAAAAGAAAAGGGGGGATGTACACAAGAGGGAATCGTGACTGAACTGCATCGATGATAAACCTCCAATCAGTCAATGATAAATAAAGACTATTTTAAAAGTTTCTTCGGATTGGGAGATAGTACGGGAGTTATAGTGCATGCCTGGCCTGTTTCCTCATCTGGGTTTAAATCCAGACACGTGGTCCCTTGGCACTGTTGGGTGTGGCCCTAAGAAGCATCACATCCTCAGGCCCTTGAGCTGAGCAGACAACACAGAGAATCGCTGGTGGGGCCCCAAGACCTCCTAAGCATTGCTTGAGAGCCAACCCCCCACCCCCCAAAAAAGTCCCAAATAGCAAACATTACTCTTCAGTATCTTCCACTATGCTCATCCTAGTGTAAGGAAACAAAAAAACGTTTTTTCCCATATTATACGCATAAGCACAATACTTCTGGTGGGGGTGGGGCCACAACTAGGAATGCTCAGGGTTATGTGCTCAGGAGTGACCCCAGGTGGCACTCAGGGGACCATATGCAGGGCTGGGAGTTAAAACAGGGCCAGTGGGATATAAAGCAAGCACTTTAACCCCTGCACTATCTCTTCAGCCCAGGTACAACACTTCATCAGAACTTCCAGCTCTGGGACCAGAGCACTTCCCTTGCACCCCACTGGCTCCAGTTTCAACCCCCAGCACTTAAGGTCCCCTGAGCACTACCAGGAGTCACTCCTAAACACAGAGCCAAGAAGAGCCCTAAGAACTACTAACTAGAGTCTCCAAACACCCCATCCCCCCAAAAAAAGAGAACTTCTAGCTCCTTCAGAATGAAGCTGCGGGGATGATGCATTAACACTGAAACTTACTGAGCAAAATTTGGTTGCCGTTCCTCATCATTTCCACCTCAAAGGAACTATCATATATATCTTTTTTACCCATGGCTTATAACACTAAAGTCTGTTTACCTTTAGTCCTGGTGCAGGATAAAAACCTTCAACTAATTTGCTATTATCAAAAAGACTATAAGCACCGTCCCGTATTGCCACAACTCCTCGACTACGGCAGTAAATATCAATGCAATACATGTTCCTAAAAGCCAGTCTGATGTGGGTGGAGGACTGTGGCAGAATGGAGAAGCACTGGTACGCAGTGTTGGTTCTATGGGTTAAGCCCAACATCGGCACAGTGGGAAGTTTGTTGATGGCATTTAACGGAGCCTGAGTATCAAATAGTACCTGTAAGGAACAAACACAGCGAGAGCAATTGGTGTCTGTACAATGCTTCAACTTCAGAATTTTTGACATCTGTTACATGGAAATTGTCACAAATATGTCCTTCTGGCACATCCCCAACAACTTTTCTTTGAAGGGAATACAGAGTAGGGTACACTTGGAAACAAAGAAATTTCTCCAAGAAGAGTGCAACATAAAAAGAGACAACGGCATCCAATACATTAAAAACAAGTTAAAGCCACATGATGCATGATGCCTTGAGTTTCACATAAGGACCAAGGTGTTTGTTTTTTAAAGGAGAGAATAAACTTACCTGTAGCAACTGAACCACATTTGGTGTTTTATTGAACATTTCTTGGAGCTGGTGGAGAATGGTATTGTGACAATTACTGCAACCTGAGTTTGGGCCAACAGTTCCCAAAGAAATGTGAAATTTCTGATGAATGGAATTCCACTGGATAGTAATCTAAAGTTTTAAAAAAATGACATTTTTTTTTCAGAAGCAGAGAAAGAAAAGGCTCAAGTACAGAACAGAAAATGTTTACACATTAAATGCCAGCTATGGATCTGTTCTGAAAGCCACTCGTAAGACTGGACTCCCTGTGCAGGTACTATGGGTGGTCATACCCACTGATATACCCTCTTCATGTGTGTGACAGATAGCCCACTTCTACAAAAGACAACAGAGGAGGTCCTGAAGAAGACTTTTTTTTATGGTGTTAAGGACTGAACTCTATTGCTAAGTTATATCTCTGGCTTCCTAATGAAGAATTTTGAAATTAATCATTAGAAAAATCATCATTTGTGTCTATTTTCCATTTTTCTTTTAAGTTGAAGAACACTTGTCTTCTTACTGAACACAGACATAAAGAGAAAGGTCCCCAGCAGATACCTTTAGCTTACGGATTTAAAAAATACTTGAGTCAGGAGGCCAGAGAGACAGGACAGCGGTAGGGGAAAAGTTCAAGAGCAACAATGTTAACAGTCATGTGCCCAAAAAACATAGACAAACCGTATTTGAAATCATTCATAATCTTCATTACAGTTATCATGTTTCTAAGACAGGAAATATATGAAATATGGAAAGTTTCTTACTTTGCCCCCAAACCCTTCTAGCTTACATACCCCTTCAAAGAGGGTATACATTTGTTTTTAATTTTAAAGAGTTAAGCATGGGGCCGGAGAGATAGTACCACAGGTATGTGTTTGCCTTGCACTCGGCAGACCTGGGTTCGATTCCCAGCATCCCATAATGGTCTCCTGAGCACTGCCAGGAGTGATTCCTCAGTAACCCCTAAGCATTGCCAGGTGTGACCCAAAATAAAAAAAAAATTAAAGTTAAGGCATATTATACTTTCCAGTGAAGTATTTATCCTTTTCTTTCATTCTTTTAAAAAGAAAAATTAATTGAATCATTGTGAGATACACAGTTCTAAAGTTGTTCGTGTTTGGGTTTCAATCCTACCATATCCCAACACCCACCCCTTCACCAACGTGCATTTCCTGCCACCAACACCCCCAGTTTCCCAGCCGCCAACCTTCCCCCAGTCTGCCTCTATGGCATACATTTTCTCGCTCCCTTTCCTTTCAGATAAGCAAAGAATTTAAAATTTACCATATTTTCTCTCATTTTTACTTGAGCCTTCAATCATTTCAAGGAAATTTTCATAATTTAAATTATTGATATTTTAAATGATTTATTTGAGCAACTTCATCTTCAAATTAACTGATAGACTTACTGAGCTTCCTTTGGTGGTTCCATAACACAAGATAAGTTTCCGGTAATTGTATATACGAACTTCTGAGAAAATATTCAGGTGAGCTGGTATGTCTATACAAACAAATGGAAAAGGAGATAAAGTTTATACACACAAAATGTTAAAATAGATATTTGGAAAAAAAGCCATCTTGGTATTATATGCCTAAATAAAAAGGTAATTTAATTCAACCTGGGTTCGAATCCCAGCATCCTATATGGTCCCCTGCGTACCACCAGGAGTAATTCCTGAGTGTAGAACCAGGAGTAACCCCTGTGCATCGCCGGGTGTGACCCAAAAAGAAATATATATATATATATATATATATATATATATAAATCCAGATATTTAGTGAAGTGACCCAGGTTCAGTCCGTGACTCCACAGAGGGTCCCCTGAGCCCTGTCAGGAATGATCCCTCAGTGCAGAGCCAGGAGTAAGCCCTGAACACTGCCAGGTGTGACCCCAAACCCGAAAAGAAATGCATGAATAAATGAATAAGAACTCTAAAAGTATATGTGATGAAAAGTAAGTTTCCCTTATACCTTAGACTTCAGTTTCCTTTTTCCAGAATCAACCTCTATTAGCCCTATTAAATTTCTTAGGTATCGGTTTTGCTGTGGGATGACAGTGATACAGTGATGGGTTTTGCTGCAGTGGGGTAGGGGGTGTGGAACTTGGACCATACCCTGCGGTGCGTGGGGCTTACTCCTGGCTCTGTGCTGAGGAATCACTCCCAGCAGTGCTTGGGGGTGCCAAGGATTGAACCTGAATCAGTCGGGTGCAAGGCAACCATTTTCACCCCTGTACTATCTCTCGCTCCCAGATATGCCATATATATTAAAAATAATATTTAACTGAGTTTGTTATGTGATATACAGTGTAATGGTTTGTGTTGACTCGTTTAATCATCATAATCAACCTGTGCAGTAGGTATTTTCTCATTTGTCAAATCAAAATGAAGTCCCAGCGACCAAGAAATCTGCTGAAGGTTATATAGCTAGTAAATGGCAGGGCTGGGAATGGAGCTCCTTCAGTAGAACGCTAGCCCTGGCTTGGATTATAGAAAGAATGGAACTGGAAGCCTAAGAATGCTTTTGCTTTCCTTTGTTTTTATCTGGGCAGGGACCACACTTGGTAGTGCTCAGGCAAACGCCCTACCCGCTGTGCTATCGTTCCAGCCCCCTGGATTTTATATTTTTAAGAGGCCTCATCCAGAGCAGCTGGGGGGCCCATGGTCATAGTGGTGCTACAGAGGAGAGGGCTGTGTTTGCTGGGGATAAACTTAGGGCCTCAGACATGTAAGGCATGTGCTCGAGCTACATCCTTGTCGCTACTTTGTTTTCTGAGCCATACTCAGCAGTGCTTACTCTTGGCTCTGTACTCAGGGATCACTCCTGGTAGGCTCACAGGAACTATATGGGATGCTGGGCATCAAACAGGGTCAGCTGCACACAAGACAAATGCTCTACCAGCTGCACTATCACTCTGGTCCCTATTATTATTTTAGTTTTTGATCCACGCCTGATCGTGCTCAGGGCTTACTCCTGGCTCTGTACTTAGGAATTGATCCTGGCAGGCTCAGGGGACCATGTGGGATATTAGGGATCTAACCCAGGTCAGCTGTGTGCAAGGCAAAGACACTACCCACTGTATTATCACTCCAGGCCCTAGCCCCACTTTTCAGTTCAATTTTTTTTTCTTATTTATTTAATTACTCATTCCTTTTTTGGTCACACCAGGTGATGTTCAGGGTTTACTCCTGGCTCTGCACTCAGGAATTATTCCTGGCAGTGCTTGGGGGAGCATATGCTATAGGGGATCGAACCCAGGTAGGCTGCATGCAAGGCAAACACCCTATCCACTGAACTACTGTTCTGGCTCTCCCTGCCCGCCCCCGCTTTTTTTTTTTTTTTAATAATGTGGTTTTCTTTAGTTGAAAAAGGGGGAGGGAACACTTTTTTTTTTCCCTAAAAGGAATAGTATCACATATACCTGGTAGAGAACGTGCAAATTCTAACACACATTCATATAACCGTGCAATGCTACTCCAGTCATTAAGGAACATTTCAACCACTTTTCGACCACCAACTGGTTCAGACAGCAGGTTTTCATATGTCAGATAAACATGTCGGGAAGATCCTATGGAATTAAAAGAAAAGATGAAATAGCAAACCACAAAAATTGCAACAAAACACAGAAAGCCCATGTGGAAGTCAGCTCACCTTGCTCCCTGGTAGAAGTGCCGTTAAGTGGACAGTTTGCAAACACTAACTCTACCACCCAGGTCCGGTTATTCCGACCTTGTAATCGGAAAGTGCAATCGAGCAGAGAGCGGTCCAGAGCCTTCTGGGTTTCCTCACTGACACCTTTACAGGCAGGAATTCTGAAGATGAAAGAAAGCTTATGGAGTGTGCTTCACGGTACAGGAAGTCAAAAAAGCACAATATACACAAGGACAGGCAGGGGTATATTAGAAATGCAGTTCAAACTTTCACGACTAGGCACCTTCTGCAAAGGAGTTTGGCATTTCACAGCAAATTGTAACATCTGACCCATTTCCAATCCCGTCAACAGAGATTTGGACTCTTTTAATAAAGTGGTTTGTTCTCATCTTTGATCCTTTTACTAGAAAAGACTAGAATGACTTGGCTGCTTGCACTCTCAGGACAGCTCCCTCCAATGCCCCAGGAGTGTGGATTTTTTTCCTTCCACTTTTCCTATGTGTTCCTATAAGCATACTTTTTTTTTTTCACAGAATTTCTGTCACTATGCTGGAAAAAAAACAAAAAAACAAAAAACAAAAAACCAAGACTACAGTTTCTTCAGAACAGAAAGGAAGGGTTTTCTATGAAATCAACCTAAGGATGTTCTCAGGAAAAGCTACAGGAAACAATTCTTTGAAGGTGGCCTGAAACAATGGCAAGAACAAGAGTTTTAGAAGAGGGGATCTGTATTCTAACTCTGACAAGTAACATTTAACATCTCCAAATTTCAGTTCCCAACTATAAAATGGAAAAGATTACCTTAAGGGTCATTGATTTAAAAGAGATATGACAAAAGACATGTAAAGCACTTAAGGTGGTTGATAAAGCAGGTTGATATGTTAGGTCCCCCGGGCAGTAAAACCAAGTCTTGATCGCTGAATGTCACGACAAGATTCTGGTTCATTATCCCGCCTCCACTGCAGAGGTAATAAATACTCATTATGATGGAACTTAACGTATGTCAACTCATGTAACACACACATTATTTCTTATGTTAATTTAACACATACACATGAAGAATGTGTTTATTAGCTTTGATGTCTCAAAAGATCATTTAATCAACCACTGGTCCGCCTGTGACCAGATACCAGTCCATATGAAAGGACTGAAGAAGACTGTATGAAGATACCGACCCATCTTCCATTTATAGCTATCTGGACTAGCTGATTTGCCACACATAGAATGAGGTGATATGTTTTAAGCATTGACTGAGTTACAGCGGCAATGGATGAAATCATGAGAAAAATATTGGATTACATGCCATACTTTTCACAGGGGAGATGGATAGTTCAACTTGATAAAATTATTATTAATATCTTGGACCAAACACATCGACAAATTAGAAACATGGAAATGTAGTTCAGTCCACTTTTTCATTCTTTTACTGACACAACACTGGCTTACAAGACGATGTTTGCTCAAAGCATACAATTTCACAAGAATGTAGCACCTAGAATGGGGTTTCTTTCTCTTGACAATACTGACATTTGAGGCTGAAAATTTCTTTGCTGTGGGGGCTGTCCTCTTGATACTAGCTGCCAGCAGCACCTCCCAGCCCCATTCTCAGTTAATGATAATCAAAAATATCTTCAAATGTTGGCAAATGTTCCCAGAGGGCAAAATCCTCCGGGGGTTGAGAACCACCTAACCTAGAATAAACAACGTTAAGTAAGCAAAAAGGAGGCAGGATTGCAGATGGCAAAAACTAAAATCTGTAGGGAGGGAGGCTACAATAGGGTATAGGTAGAATTTAGCACAGTACTGAATTTTCTCAATTAATTAAATATCCCACCACACAGAACACCAGCCCTGTACATAGGAGGCCACAAACTGGATCCTTGCAATCCCCAGACACTGTGATAGAGAGGGGAAGGGAAAAAAAATCCATCCTAGTTCCTCTTAGAGTACAGGTTCTTATGGTTTTCAAAGGTTAATTGTTTCTCCTACGTAT
The DNA here is from genome assembly GCF_027595985.1 of Sorex araneus. Taxonomy (NCBI): domain Eukaryota; kingdom Metazoa; phylum Chordata; class Mammalia; order Eulipotyphla; family Soricidae; genus Sorex; species Sorex araneus. The sequence continues at coordinate 42,196,343 of NC_073313.1, forward strand.
TTCTTTTCACTACCAGCGTCTGGTGGTTAATTAAGAGAAGTAACACACACTGCAAGCTTGCTTTTCAACATCCTGGCTATACAGAGTCTTGCCTGCCCTTACCCCTTAAAACATAATCCTACCCCACAGGAGCTAGAAAGTAGCCAATTAGGCTCGATTTTAAAATTGTGATTTTGAAAATACAAATGCAGTGCTCACTATCTTCCTTTCACATATAAAAGAGGCGTCTCATGAAATCCGTGCAGTCAGAAAATGAACACACAGCCAGCAGGCTTTGAGGAACAAAAGCACCCTGTCCATCCACTCTTCAGTGCCACTGCACTGCTGTCTTCATCTGCGCCAGCCATACCCTGGGCTCTGCTTCGAGAAATGTATCAAATCTCTACTTGCTTTTATGTTTCTAAATGTAGCAGAGAAAAATACTGTAGCACTAGGTTAAATCTCCTCCTGCACCACCATGGGGGGGGAGGGAGCAAAAAAAAAAAAAAAAAAGGTTCCCCTACAGGAAACCTGACATCATTGTTACAAACTCAACACACTGTATCAGTATTAGAGTTACCCCGATTAAGAACTGAGAGAAATATTTCCCAAAGAACGGGGAAAGGCATACTGAAAACTAGCCACTCAAAATGTTCTGTCAAACTGAATAGCCACTCTGGATTGACCAGCCTACAAGCCCGAGAACGGAGCAAACTCTAACTTGACCTTCGAGGGCTGGTGTGTCGGAGGTATTACCCACACCATGCTCCCCGGGGGGCAACAGTGCAGGGAGATCACCCAAAGGCTGGTAAAAGGACTGCAGCTGTGCCTACAACGCAAGTGAAGAGGGTTTCATAAAGGCTCTAAGTACTTACACAGGCAGGACTGACTCACACAACTGAACAAGCCGAGCCACTTAACTTGCAGGCGGGGTGGAGGGGGGGTTGGCGGGGAGGAAGTAGTGCTTATGTGTTATTTGTATAAATTATGAGAGTCCAAGAGACACAATGGACAAGATGAAAAAGCACTGTGGGTGTCCTGTGGGGGTGAGAAGAGGAGCGGCTGGCTGCGTGCTGTGGGATGGAGACCACTGATTTCGCGCACAGCAACAGGCCCCCTGCTGCCCAGCCATCCAGCGCGGTGCCCCTGATCCTGTCAGGCATGTCGAGAGGATCTGCTCAGCAGATTTTTAAGGAGCTAGGTTGCATAAGAACAGAAGGTATTTTTAGCAAAGAGGAGGAAAATGTGCTCCATTTTATAGCACTTGAAGTCTCAACTCCAATTCCCACTGAATATTAATATCCAGAAACTACAAGATTAAGAGTTCCTGAAGATAACTGCATTAGAGCAATTACATACTAATTAGATCTACACTGGATTTTAATTTAATAAAACTGTGTTTAGACATTTATTGTCTGCTTTTTCCTTCTTCGTTTCTTTTCCTTTTTAGGGTTTTTGGGCCACATCCAGTAGTGCTCAGGGCTTATCCCTGGCTCTGAGCTCAGGGGACCATATGGGGTGCCAGGGAGCCAACCCATGTGGGCTGCATGCAAGGCAAGCGCCTTACCCGCTGAACTCTCTCTCCACTCCCTCCAGCTTCATGACTTTAACGCTACCTCATAGTGAATGTGTTCCACACAAACCTATCTTTAATTTATCCATGAAAATATCTCTTCCTTCCAAGTTTTAAATAAAGCAAACAACAAGCAGGATATAGAACTTTGGGGGGTGGGGGCGGGGTGCGGGGAGGTGTGAGGATCAACCCAGGGCCTCACACATGCAGGAGGTGTGTTCTACTACCGAGCTGCATCTCCAAACCACGGTAAGGACTTCAAAAAAAAAAAAAAAAAAAGGAAGGAAGGGAAGGGGGGAGGGGAGGGAAAATATTGTATCACACACACACACACACACACACACACACACACACACACAAAATCATCGCAGAATGAAACTAAAAAACAAATGCACATCATTCCTATGTAGACCTATTCAGAAAGCCCAGAATGATGGCTTACTTAGTGGCTAAAGCTCCTGCCTTACTAAGTGTGATGAACGTGACGTGGCTAATTCCACTCACCGTGCCACTATGCATGTACCAAGTGGGCCTGGCAGCTCTGCTGGCCGTGATCCCTGGCCCTCTGAGTGATTCCCAGTGCACCTTGCTAAGTGTGTAAGCATGAGCCCTGCAACTAAAAGATGTACAAGGGTCCAGAGCGGTAGTATAGCAGGGAGGGTGTTTGCCTTGCACACAGCTGACCTGGGTTCAATCCCTGGCATCCCATATGGTCCCCTGAGCACTGCCAGGAGTAATTCCTGAGTGTAGAGCCAGGAGTAACCCTTGAGCATTGCCGGGTGTGACACAAAAAGAAAAAAGAAAAAAATAGATGTACAAGCGCAGCAGCCATGAGTACCCCTGCCTGCACAAGCATCAGAGCTAAAGGAGGCAGGGAGTGACACCCCTGGCAAAGCAGCACACAACTCAGAGCTGGAGAGAGAGCACAGGGAATTAAAGTATTTGCCTTGCACGCAGCCAACTCTGTTCAATTCCCGGCACCACATATGGTCCCCTGAACATCACCACTAGGAGTCCAAGAGAGACTCCTGAGCACTGCTAGATGTGCCCCAACACACCTCATGGGATCGTAGCTGAGGGTGTGACCTCCCCCTCCCCTGTGGTCACCACAACATCAACTGGGAAGGGAGAGGTGGGGAAGGGAGAGGAAATGCAGAAGGAAAGTTAGATATTTCCAAACTCTTGCAAAACTCAGCAAATACAACTAAAAGATTAACAATCAGATGGGAATATTATCTACTAATCTCAAGCCAAAGTGAAAGAAAAAAAGCAACCGGTACTTTAGGCAGGAATAAGTAACAACCTAAGGCAATCTGATATTATTACATTCTCCTACTGATATCCAATGTTAGACCAGCTCTCCTGTTCCTGAAAACTTCTGCGGAGATGCCATTAAGATAGCTAAGAAAGCAAGCCATTCTAGTTCTTCAACTTTTTATCTAAAGCGAGTATCATAATGGTGGAGCACATGCTGTTTGCTAGTCTTCCATCTTCTCCAGAAACAAACTGCTTCCAAAGGAACAAAAACTATAGCATGGCTGGATCAAAATGCAGCACTTCCATGCCGCGGCAGACAGAGAACGGAAATAAAACCAAGTCACCTTTGCAACCATCTCCTTACCTCCAACATCAATCTTACCCCAAACCCTTGAAAACCCTAAGAACCTGTGGCACTTTCCGTAGTCCAGAATGACCACCTCAGCTGGTGTGAACCACCATGTCTGAACCTGGTTTCCAGACTGTAGTCCTGTTTCCCTCTCATTTGTTCTCCATGCTGCCATCAGGGTAAGCTTTCAAAAGGACCTACTTAATGACATGCGCTCCTGCTTAAGATCACCCAATGGCTCCTACATGCGCATGCGATGCAGATAAAGCCTCAATTCCTTAGGAACACTTCCTCCTACCTAGCTCGCCTTTTCTCCTCTAATTCTCCTGTTTCCTTCAGCCTAAGTACAACAAGCACTTCCCCCAAAGCTAGCCTTCTTGGGGGCCAGAGCAATAGTACAGCAGGTAAGCTGCTTGCTTTGCACTCAGCTGACAGGAAGCTGATCCCCAACACCACATATGGTCCAAACCCACCAGGAGATTTTGAGTGCAGAGGCAGGAATAAGCCCTGATCACCTCTAGGTGTGACCTCCAAACCAAACAAACAAATCAAAAGGCAAGCCTTCTTGATTTGGGGAAATAGCCTGGACACTCAGGCCCCCGTCCCCGTGTGAATTCACAGCATAATGTAAATTCCAACCCGAAGCTAACTGACGTCTGCTGGATGGAAAATATCAAGAGGAAAGATCCTAAAACCCCAGTGGTGCTGGATCTCTACTGGGTCCCGCTGAAAGGCAATCCTGCACTGAAGTCACTGCAGAGAACTGACCCACGCAGCATCTGCCTCACGAAGGAGAGGGGCAGCTCTGGCAGTGTGGCTGGCTCGTGTGTGACCCAATGAGATACATGACAGGGGACTCACTTCAACAAGCGGATTGCATGGCTGAAGCCATCGCCTTCCATTTGCACACCTTGATGTGGAATCTCCAAATTGGACAGCTGGAAAGAGAAAAGCACAGTGGTGTCAGACTTCCGATTTCACAAAAGGTACTTTTTCTCGGTAAGAGTAACTCTGTTTGGGGCTGGAGCGACATCACAGCAGGTAGGTGCTTCCTTTGCATGCGGCAGAGCCGGGTTCGATTCCCAGTAACCCATATGGTGCCCCAAAGCACTGCCAGGAGTGAGTCCTGCGTGCAGAGCCAGGAGTAACCCCTGAGCATCACCACATGTGGTCCCAAAGCCAAAACAAACAAAAATACTAGTAACTGCTCAGCACAAAAGCCTAAGGATGTGTTGCTGCTCAGATCCTGCAGTGCTGGGGATCCCCAGAGCACCCCGGAGGTGCTGGGAGACTCTAGGATCACACCAGGCAAGGTGATGCCAGAAATTAAACCTGGGTTGGGCTCAAATTAGGCATGCACCCTAGAAACTATACTCTCTTCCAATGCCCACTGCCTGCTTTTTATAAATAAAGCTTTACTGCAACACAGCTATGCTCATTTCCTTAAGTATCAACTATGGCTGGTGCATACAACAGCAAATTTGATTCTTCTAAGACTTCCACTAAGAGAGACCCTGTGACTGGCAACACGGACAACACCCGCTATCTTTACCAAAAGAAGTTTGCTGATCTCCAGTCTAAAGCATTAAAGTACTTTTTTCTGTTTGGTTTTAGGTACAAATGAGGTGCTCAGGGGCTACTCCCAGCAGTGCTTGAGAGACCACATGGTGCCAAGGACCATACCTGGGCAAAGCATGCTCACTATCCCGCTGAACTATCTCTTAAGTCTCAAAGCATACGTGTTTTTAACAAGACTTTCCAAAATCACTACCATCAGATCAATGGAAATAATACAGTGTCAGGTCTCTTCTTCATTCACAGTAATTTACAGAGGGAAGAGTCTCATGACAAATAAAACCTTACACTAGGGGGCTGGAGAGATAGCACAGCAGGTAGGGCGTTTGCCTTGCACGCGGCCGACCCGGGTTCAAATCCCAGCATCCCATATGGTCCCCTGAGCACGGCCAGGGGTAATTCCTGAGTGCAGAGCCAGGAGTAACCCCTGTGCATCGCCAGGTGTGGCCCAAAAAGCAAAAAAAAAAAAATAAACCTTACACTAGAAAGTAAGGTTTGGTGTATCATTTTTAAGGGTCAACAATCCATGGCTAAAGTCCCCTTGGGAAACATAAAAATACAGGTCCTGGGGCCAGGGAGATGACCCAAACATGCTTTGCATGCAGAAACCCCAGGTTTGATCGCCAGCACCAGGTAGACCCTGATCTCTTCCGGACCCCACTCCCTGGCCCACAAACCTAACTTCTATTAGTACCTGAGTGCTCCCATTTGGGTACCATAACATATTCTTGAAAGAGAATGATTCTGCCCATTTCTGCTTCATATGCCAAAAGCAAATTTGATACTTTCTGGTCTGCTTCTCAGAAAGGAACTCACTTTTATTAGTGTGCAAGGAACACGTATGGTTTCACCAATTCCAAGTCAGCCATTGCATTAGCAAATAATCAGAATATGAGAGTCAAATAATGCTTATCCAAGAGGTAATTAACATCATAACAAGGTGTTAATTCTCAAAAGCTATTCTGTTTGGCCCACAATTTGTAGAGAGCCAAAATAATTCAACTCATGATTTAAAAGTATCCGTACTGACGTCAATATTATACTTCCCCAACTGAAAAAGATCATAAGCATTCTAGTTCTCTTAATAGAATTCATATAGCTTTAGCAAGGCATTTGAAAGATTACCCCATCTTGCCCACCAATTACCTCCAACCGAAGTCCTATAAATGGCATATTTGTATCACACATAGCAACAAAGTGAGCGAGAACTTTATTGAAGGCACTCGTTTCTACTGTTCGTTTGGTTTTCTTGAGTTCTACTGGACAGAGATCATCAGACAACTAGAATTTAAGAAAAGAATACATGCGAATAAAAAAGCACAAATGATACAACTAGTTAAGGCAGTAAGATCACACACAATAATAAAGCTTAAGGCTACCCAAGACAAAGGCTATCCATTCAAATATTTATGGAGCAAATATTGACGTAAACCCTACTCAGTCATCAGTAGGATCTACTTTACAAATACCATGCCCTGCTATTTAATAAAACCAGTATAGGGGCCGGAGCGATAGCACAGCGGGTAGGGCGTTTGCCTTGCACGCGGCCGACCCGGGTTCGATCCCCGGCATCCCATATGGTCTCCCAAGCACTGCCAGGAGTAATTCCTGAGCGCAAAAGCCAGGAGTGACCCCTGAGCATCGCTGGGTGTGACCCCAAAAAGCAAAAACAAAAACAAAAAACAAACAAACAAAAATAAAACCAGTATAAAATAGTATATAACTAATTATTAACCACAAGGAACATTTTTAAGAAAATGTAGGTAGTGAAACCTTACTGCCACCCAGTTTGTAAAACTGCACCAAAGGGGCCAGGGAGATAGTACAGTGGGTTGGGTGCTTGCATTGCACAAGGCTGACCCAGATTCGATCCCGAGCCCCTGGGAGTGATTACTAAGTGCACCTGAGCAATACTAGATATGGCCCCTAACCAAAAACAAATAACCCCCCCACCACCCAAAAAGAAACTGCACCTAAACCTTTCCCCATGTTAAAGTGGTTAAAGAGCAAAACAAAGTTAACACACATAATCTAGATGCTCCCTTTCATACAGGATCATACCTTGCGCTTGTTACCAGTTTGGGGAGGTTTCCCATTTTTTGTACGGAAGACAAAATCTTGGATGTTTTCTTTGAACTGCTGAAGCAGGAGTGCTGTGACAGGGCTGTCTTCACGATCGGAGGCATTCACAGACATGAAGTAGTACTTGTATGTCAGCTGGGTGGGTTTATTAGGAACTTCTAACATTTCCACCACCTAAGAAGGTCCAAACCAAAACTGAAACTTGGAGAAATGTGTTAAGCATTTTCCTTCCTCTACCAAACAGGACTCAGAGTTAGAAATTTAACGTAGGTATCTTTAAGAGCAAGAACAAATCATGATATCGAAAAAGGTTTCCCAATAAAAGATAGTTTTCTTTTAAAAATCCAGATTAAGGGCCGGAGTGATAGCACAGCGGGTAGGGCATTTGCCTTGCACGCGGCCAACCCGGGTTCGATCCCCGGCATCCCATATGGTCCCCCAAGCACTGCCAGGAGTAATTCCTGAGTGCAGAGCCAGGAGTAACCCCTGAGCATTGCCGGGTGTGACCCAAAAAGCAAAAAAAAAAAAAATCCAGATTAAAATAGAGCAATCATTATCTATAGCAAATGGAACAGATGATCAACATTAGGCGATGTTGATAGTTTTTGTATCTTAGCTTGTGAGTTGAAAAAAGTTTATGCTAGGTTTTCTAGGACAGTGCTAATTTTATCATTTGGGAGGGCATATTGGTGGTGCTCAAAGCTCACTCTTGGCTCTATACTAAAGTATCACCCTTTGCAGACTCAGTGGACCATATGTGGTGGCAGGGGCTTGAACCTGGGTTGGCGGAGTACAAGGTAAGAACCCTAGCCGCTTTACTATCAAACCAGCCCCGAATAGTACCAATTTTATTTATTCTTTTTTTCTTTTGGGGTCACACCTGGCGATGCACAGGGGTTACTCCTGGCTCTGCACTCAGGAATTACTCCTGGCGGTGCTCAGGGGACCATATGGGAGGTTGGAAATCAAACCCGGGTTGGCCGTGTGCAAGGCAAACACCCTACCCGTTGTGCTATCGCTCCAGCCCCAAGTGCCAATTTTAAATCGTTTAGTTGAGGCAGGTCAGAGATAGGACAGGGGTTAAGGCGCTTGCCTTACACACTCTAAACCCCACATGGTGTGATCCCTGAGCAATACCAAGTGTGACCCAAGCCCCTCACAAAGAGAAAGATATTCAATGCCACTGGTGATAGTGGGAAGCCCTACCCACTGTGCTATCGCTCCAGCCCCCATGGGTGAATTTCTAAGGTATTAATGCTGAGTGAAAGAAACTAGAGACAGTTATTTAGTCAACCATCACCACTGAGAGTGCAAGGAGTGCACAGTCCTTGAAATGAAGTCAATGGTCACTACTGAGAGTGCAAGTGCGTAAGCAAAGTGATTATACAGGGGCAGTACGAGGGAACTGTGAATGGTAATGGATCTGTTCTGCCTTGACAGTAAAAGAAGGTTTCACAAAATTGTACATCTACTATCAAAAACCATATAGCAGAAAGTCTAAATTTTCACTACACATAAATGATATCTTAACAAAGCTCACAAAATAAAATGCTGTTTATTTATTTATTTATAGTTACAAGGTTGTTCATGATTGGGTTTCAGTAATATAATGTTCCAACACCTGTCCCTTCACCTGTGTGCATTTCCCATCACCAATGTCCCCAGTTTCCCTTCCCCTCCTACCTCTGCCTCCCTCCCTCCCTCCCCCCCTCCCCCTTCCTTTTGGGTATTACTGTTTGCAAAACAGATATTGAAAGGTTATCATGCATATCCCTTTAACTACTTTAAACACTCAGTTCTTGTTCAGATTGAGCATTTACAACCTTTTTTCTTTGGGGGGAGGGGCCATTTTGGGTTAGACCTGGTGATGCTCAGGATTATTCCTGGCAGGCACTACACTCAGGAATCATTCCTGGCAGTGCTCAGAGGGCCATATGAGATGCTGGGGATCGAACCGGGTTAGCTGTGTGCAAGGCAAACACCTTCCCAGCTGTACTATCTCTCCAATCCCCATTTCCAACTATTAATTGTCATACTTATTACTTCTCTATCCTAACGGCGCTTTGCACCCCACACTCTTGTGGCAAGCTTCCAACCACTGACCAGTCCTCATGGCCCCTGTTAAATGACATTTAAATGGAGATGAACTATAGCAAGCTTTCCTAATGTCCTTAAATGCCAGGGTAGAAGTTCTTCCCCCTCCTGTCTCCTCCATTTTTAAGTGACAAATATGGAGGAAGAAGAGTAACATGTTCATCTCTGGTCTAAGCCACTGAAACAAACTGCTTTATATTAATCATTCGTCACTGATACTAAAGCTTAGCTTTATGCTGATACGAATTAAGGTCAGAAAATAATATAACTATTTTACTTTATCTTATGTGGCCAAGTATAAGAGATCCTTCTGTGTTCGAAGGTTCGATTATTCGATGCCTATTGTGCATATCATCTCATATCTAGGCCAGGCAACTCACCAAGAACTGAAACAACCATCTTTTGTTACCTGTCAAATGTAGTTCCACAGCTGATGCTTTGAAAATTCAGAAAAGTGAAATTCACATAAATGACAGAGGTTTGTGAGTCTACAGTAAGTGCCTTTCAAAGACTAGCTTCTGAAAGCACAGCTCAGAACCTTAAATATCATCCCCAATAGCACTAACCAACAATCCTGAATGAGGTTTTTCAAGTGATTTAAATTCTAAGCTGAAAGTATCTACGTGGTGCACAAAGAAATTTGTACCAAGCGGGGAATTATATTTAGGGCAAGTCCCTCCTTCAAATTCTTAAAAATTTTAAACAGTTCAAGGATCTCAAAAAAGACTAAATAGAAAATAGGGGCCCAAGTGATAGTATAGAGGGTAGGGTGTTTGCCTTGCATGTGGCTAACCCAGGTTCAATGCCTGGCATTCCATATGGCCCCCAAAGCAGCGCCAAGAGTAATTCCTGAGTGAAGAGCCAGGAGCATTACCGAGCGTGATTCCCCCCCACCCAAAAAAAGACTAAACAGAAAACATCCGAAATAGTTTTTAAAAAGTTATTCCTAATAATAGGAATATAAAATAGTATTTTTTTATTTTTATTTATTTATTTATTTATTTGGTTTTTGGGTCACACCTGGGTTATTCCTGGCTCTGCACTCAGGAGTCACCCCTGGCGGTGTTCAGGGGACCATATGGGATGCTGGGAATTGAACCCAAGTCGGCCGCGTGCAAGGCAAACGCCCTACCCGCTGTGCTATTGCTCCAGCCCCAAAATAGTATTTTTTAAAAAGATCTTATTGTTCACTGAAAGGAACATGTACCACCAAAGTGGATATATGTTTCCAACCAATTAAGAGTTAGAAAACAAAGCAACTTTACCTAGCCTGTATTTAAAAAGCTTGCACTATGTAAGTTAACGTCCCTTACAACCAAGCTTATGTGACACTACAGTATCTCCAAACCTTGATAGTAGCCCTCTCGATATTTTCCTTCTTAAACAGAAGAGATACCATCTTTCAAACGGAAACTAGGCCTCACTTTGAAATACCTTATATTCCCCAGGCCTACCTGATATATGATTTCTTGAAGCCATCACTTTACTCTCACCTCCTTACCGTTCTGAATTGAAAATCACTATTCAAAAGTCAAATACTAAATAAAAGGTATTTACAAATGAAACAACGCATCATTCAAGATGCAATTATGGGACGTGATCACCCAAATCACCCCTTTCCATACTTACAATGTAGTACTGTGGAAGACGTGTGAGTTTAATGTAGAGCTTATTCTTAGAAAGACTTCCAATAGGATGGGTTGCATAATTGGACAGCTGCAACGTTTCAGTGGTTATTGTAGGCAGATGTTTTATAGATTGTTTGCAGCGCTGCTGTCCAAGCCAAAACCTTGATTTAAAAGACAATCATATAATAAAACCACAGACCTTCCCAATTAACGGTGTGCTATTGATTTATAGATTATTAGAGGTTACTAAAAAAAAAACTAATTAGAAATTGAACTAAAAAGATATACAATCATGGTTATGATGATGAATTATTCCTCTAATTCTGTATTGGATTGTTCTAGTTCCAGTTTAGGAGTCTAAACTGCAATGTCAGTGATTTTCATTAGTTATAAGGCCTAATTAGCTAGTATCAAGACTGAAACATCAGATTCTTACATGAAGTATCAGCTTATCATAGGCAATGTCACATTTCCTAAGGCTTATAAGCCAGTGCAAGCTAATTTTAACATACTTTATAAAATGCCTGAAATGCTTATAAAACAAAATAAAGAGAGAGAGATAGTAAAGCGGGTAAGGTGCATGCCTTGAACACGGCTGACCCAAGTTCGATCCCTGGCACCTCATATGGTTACCCAAGCCTACCAGGAGTAATCTCTGAGCATAGAACCAAACCTAAACAAATTACACCAAAATAAAGGAGAGGCCAGAGAAATAGCACAGTGGGTAGGACATTTGCCTTGCATGCAGCTGACCCAAGTTTGATCCCTGGCACAAGGAGTCCCCCAAGTCCCACCAAGGAGTGATCCCTGAGCAGAGTCAGGAGCAAGCCCTGAGCACTGCCAGGTGTGGCCAAAAAGCAAAGGAAAAAAGTAAAATAATTACCCCATTTTCCCGTTTTCACTAGCAATACAGAGCACCAATTTTTATACAGTAAGGTTACAGTGTGCCTCACAAGTGGCATCCTCCCTCTTAGCTAAACCATCAGGCTTACTCATAAGCCTGTACTATATAGTACTCTCATTCTTTTTATCTGACTATCCTTGAGGGTAGGGTACCATGTAGTAGGTGAATAAAAGATCAAATGACTGGTTCACATATTTCCACTGATCGACAGTGAGATAACTACAGAAAATACCAGAGCAGAACATCCAGTTCATGATGAGTAGTTTGCTTTAGCTAAGTGGGGTGTGAAGCAATTCAGATGCCATTGCATTTGTGTGGCATGCAGCATGTGGTAGAAACTTGACGAGTCGTGCACAGCAGAACCATGTTGTACTATATGATACTTCCAAGGTAACAATTCAGCTATTATCCCCAAATGAACAAAATCTAAAAATCACTTTTTTCGTGGAAAAAAAGTGTTTTAATGGGGGTTTCTGGCCACACCCAGCTGTACTCAGGGTTTCTTCCTGGCTCTATATTTAGGGCTCACTCCTCGTAGTGTCTGGGGGACCATATGTGGTGCAGGGGTCCAACTCTGGTTAACTGTGTCCAAGGCATGCACCTTCCCTGCTAGACTATCTCTCAAGCCCAATGGAAAAAACAATTTAAGTTTAGCTGCAACTCCACTGAATCAATGGCTCAAATTGGCTATTAAGAAGATAAGATTTTTGTTTGTTGTTTGGGGGCTACACCTAGCAGTGCTCAGGGCTACTCCCGGCATAATTTTAATACTGGGGTCCATGCGGTACTGGTGCTGGGGATGAAAACCCAGGCCTCCGAAACATAAAGCACGATGAGCATAGAACTTTGAGCTATCCCCCGAGTACCGAAAGATCTATTTTGAAAATACACCATTATTTACTTCGTTTTAGGTCAGAATATCCTAAGCTATAAACAGTTAAGGTATGCTGCAAATAGAATCACCATTAACCTCAATTATAATTAGGTAAGTTACAACAAGCATGAAGCAAATCTATTTGACATATTAATTCTAACCATTGATACAGAAAATATTCTCAAAGTGAACGTCAACTGTTCATTTTACTTTTTGTTTTGTTATGATTTTGTGAAACGAAAATTTAAGCCTAAGACTGATTTTCTTTAGCGCAATTGTCTGTACACTAAAACAGGCTTTGAATGTTCTTTTTTTTTTCCGTGTTTGTTCCTGCTGTAATTACTGAAACATAATCTTATGTCTGTTAACTGATAATAAGGTTGAGGATTCAATTTTGTATGTTTTTTTCATTTACTTTTTCTAGAACAGGTCTTTATTGTGTAGTACCCAAAGTAATTGCATGAACAGATGCTCCACATCATTCATTAACAGGAAAGTGGAAGTTCAAAACACAATGCAGGATCTCATTAGACTCACTACGATGGCTCTAGTCAAAGACAAATGCTGGATGTAGAGAAATGGAAACCCTCAAAAATTGCTGATGAGATCATGATATGGCACAGCCACTTTGGAGACAAAAGGAGTTTGCAACTCCTTTTTGAAAAAGGTAAGCACAGGGCATGGCCCTGCTGCCCCCCAATACCCCTAAGCCTGAATACCTCTCCGCTCCAGCAGTGCTAGGCCAAGTATCCAAGTATCCACAGGGTAGCCCACAGGTTTCTGGGCTCAGCTGGAAGGCTACTCCGCCCCTCCACCCCCCAAAAGGGAAAAAAAAACAACAGTTAAAAATGTAACCTTATCGTATGGCCCAACAATCATACCCTGGGTATATCAACCTGAAAAGAAATGAAAATACAGGGCCCGAGAGAAAGATACATAAGAGTACAGCGCGTCGAGTGCTCGCCTTGCACGTGGCCCACCTGGGTTCAATCCCTGGCACCCATATGGTTCCCTGAGCCCCACCAGGAGTGATCCCTGAGTGCAGAGCCAGGAGTAAGCCCTGAATATCGCCGGGTGTGGCCCCAAAACCAAAACCAACAAAAACAAACAAAAAAGAAATGAAAATATAAATCCACAGACTTGCAAATGTACATTCAAATGGAAACACATCATGTATCTGCCGATTAATGAATAGACAAAGAAAATGTGGCATCATCATTCATACAATGTGGCAAGTTCATAAAATGCTTAGTCATAAAAATGAAGTATGGGGGGTACAAAGGGAGCGCTCAGGAGTCAAGGAGCCTTTTATAAGCATAAGGACCCAAGTCTGTTCCCTGCCACCACATCCGACACCTTAGGGGTGGTCCTGGTGGCTTCCAGCTTGCCAGGCTGAACCACCCACTGTATCGGGGAAGGACCACCCCGATCCCTACAAAAAAAAACCAAAGAAGCACCAAAACATGGGCAAATGCCGAAACACTTTGCTAATAAATCAAACAATTCACACACACCCTCCCCCGCCCAAAATAAAAACACTCATTTTATGATCCTGTGTATCTGAAATGTACAGAAAAGAAAAATCTGCAAACACAAAAAGTAGATTCATAGTTGCCCGGTCTGGAGCTGGAATGGGGTTAAGTAAAAATGAGCACCTTTCTGAGGTTACAGAAATGTTCTAAAGCTGGACTGTGGTTATTATGATTGCAAAACTTAGCAGATTTACTGCGAGTCACTGGTACTCACAGTTACCATTTCAAAAAAATTCATCATCAGTTTTCCCAGAGATCATCTGCCAAGCACTATTGTAAGAGACATTTAAGGGATCTGTGAAAGACACATCTGATGAGTTTAAGGCTTTGGGGGCAGAGCTTTGTGGCTTTAGGCTATGTTTGTGCTAGCTGACACTGTCAAATAAACAAGCTTTCAGGTTTTCTTGCTGGCACTACATATCCCCATTTTTCAGTTTTAGTTTTACTTTCTGAAAATTATTTTTATCCCTTGAAATTTTGTTTAATTTGAAAAGACAGTTTGTTGGATCAGTTATAAATGGTATCTGTGTATGGGGTGGTAATAAAAATCTCACAGCTCTACTAATCTCTAGCTCCATTTTCAACTTTATTTAGTTCAACTGTATAAAGCATTCAAAGAATTTTGAGACAAAATGAATGACAGTATTAGAGAAGCAGAAACGACTATTCTGGAAGTGTCAGCTGGTAAATTCATACCAGGAAGATTATCCTGGATAGGAACAAAAGATTCTCTTACAGAGAATACTAAATACAATAAAAGTAGCCAAGTAAATAGTTTGCCTGGTACTTGGACAGGAGAAAATGTAGCAAGGGATATAGGATAAAGTGTCATGCTACTGTATTTGCTCTATAGGGGATTTGGATAAAAGCTCTGCCATTTGGAACCCATTCCAAGAATATTTAGATTCTAAGTACTAGAGGGGGCTCAAGTTTCATCTCCTGAACTAATGTTCAGGACAGTAATTGATCAAAAGTAATGACAGGAGAGAAAATATATCTTGTCAAAATAAGTTTCCATTTTTAGTCGAGCTAAATAAGCTTACTTAAGTTGTTGAATCCAAGGAATGATACGTTTCATATCGTCGTTCACAGATTTTTCCATGTCATCCAGTGTGGACTGGTCTATAGAATAGAGTGCTCATTCATTAACTGCTCATATAGGACACAATATTTTTTAACAAGGTAGCACAAAACATACATGAAAACTGCATTAGGCAGAAAGTAGTATCCTGAAGTCAGAGAAACACTGAAGAAAGACATCATCAGATATAAACATAATTTGTTTTCCCTCCATTAACATTTAGGAAGAGTAGTTAAAACTATTAATAGCAAATGTAGAATAGCAGAACAAGTAACAAGCATATGAGCTAATTTTTGCCTATATTTTAATTCCCGAAACTTTGTCTAGTTCCTATTTTTTAACCAGGGTATTTTTAACCAGAGTATGACTGGCTGATCTAAAAAAACACCAGCTACCTATTGATTTCACTTTTTAACATAGGAGAAGCTACATAAATGCACTTCACAGTGTGAAGTTTAACACCTAGTATAAGAAAAGCCAAAGTTAAAATGGGGCCCCAAGGAATAGACACCAGTAAGAATTATTTATTTCTTCCATATCTGTTTTCTACCACTCCTTCCAATACTTTATGGCAGAAAAAGCTTATTTTGTTTGTTAAAAGATACTTTTCTTACCAGTGACTATATACTTTAGTAACTTACCAAGTCCATAAAGCATCAATTGGAACATTCCAGAATGCAAATCTACAAAAATGTGTAGACACTCCGAATTACCACAGGGCTCCAAGATAGGAACAACAAGAGCTGGAAGTGTAGTCTGTATGGAAGCTGAATAATTGAGAATTAAATATTATATTTCTATCTGGATTTTAAAAATTTCTCAGTGAGTATAAATAAATCAACTACCGAACTATTCTAAATGTTAAAGAAAAAAACATGATTCTGAAAAAAAAATTGAATAGAACTATGTCAATTAGCTCCAAAGAACGAATCTTCAAGGTGATTTGAAACAAACGTATCTGTCTCAAATAAAACCCCCCAAAAACCCCAAAAACCCCTTTAAAAGGGTAAAATAACTAGTAAAAACCTCAACAAGTGAGCAGGGTTCTAGTTTTTTTTTTTTTTATTTTCACTTAGTAATTACCAACAAGCTAATTTTTAAGGCATCATGTAAGAAAATGGGAGAATACAAGTTGTTTTTTTTTTTTTATAAATTCCATGTATGGCCTAAATGCTATTCTTCAAAAGGTGAGAGGTTTTCTGGCAGGTAGGATCCATTGTCCTCCATCCCCCAAAACTCTTGAAAAGTATCAAACATCATTGATTACATAGGGGGGAAAATGTTTTTCCAGTCATTTGTGTCTTTCATTTTCAAGTCAAAAATAAATAATGTAGGCAATTGCTAATACCCAAAGCTGCCAATATACTTCCTCAAGTTTCATACTATTTCCACCAGGCCCAATTAACTTTTCTCTTAATCCCAAAAGCAGGCATAACAAAATCCAGTCGGGAAGTGAAGCACCGAGAGCACGCCTCGTGCTGATCAACCGGAGAGCTGTAAAAGGAAGCCGCTGCTTTAGTTACAGGTTTTGCTAAGCTAAGCACAGAAAGGCAGGCTGAGGAGACAGCAGTAATGAGTCACCAGGTGTGACTTCTCTGAGCTCCCGTGTTCAACCAGAATAACACGTTCCCATCTTCGCCAGGGGTCATTAGGAGGAAAAAGTGGAAAGTTTGTAAAGGTGCTTTTAAAAGGTCAAGTGCTCCAAAGTGTAGGTTATCTGCATTCCTTTTTTTTTTTTAATGACTCAAAGGAACAAAACCTTATTATGAACTTGTAAAAATGAAAATGAGTAATGCTACTATTAGAACTGTCTATACAATTATCAAAAATTTAATAAAACATAAAAGATTACAGGAAACAGGGGTCGGAGCAATAGTACAGTTGTTATGGCACTTTTCTTGCACAAAGACAACCTGCAATTCCCAGCATCACACATGGTCCCCCAGCTCCATCCAGGTGTGATCCCTGAATGCAGAACCAGGAATCAGCCCCCAACAGTGTAGGTATGGCCCCCAAACAAAGCAAAAACAAAAAAAGATTACAGGAAACATTGATGATAATGAATTGCTTTCAGTAAATCTATTTTCATACAAATGTTTAACATGGAGACCCAGCAGATATCTCATCTAAAACCAAAAAGAGCACAATTATTTCCTTTACAATAACTATTTTACAATTCAGACCAGTATAACAAATGAGCTACATTAATATCGGTTTTTTAAAAAAAAAAAAAAGTGCCCTTGGGACATTGGTGGAGGGAAACAAACACTCAGGTGAAGGGTGTGGTGTCAGAACACTGTACAATGATACTATCAGGACAGTATTATACATCACAGTACCTCAACAAAACTGGAGGAAAAAGGATTTTTAAGAAGTGCTTACAGATTTGAAGCAAGGTCACAAAATTTTTTTTTTTGCTTTCTTTTTTGGGTCACACCTGGCAATGCTCAGGGGTTACTCCTGGCTTTGCACTCAGGAATCACTCCTGGCGGCGCTGGGGGACTGACCATATGGAATGCTGGGAATCAAACCTGGGCCAGCCACGTGCAAGGCAGTAAGGCAAACGCCCTACCGGCTATGCTATCGCTCCAGCCCCGCAAGGTCACAATTTTAAAACATCTGGCTACATTAGTCTCTCCCGCCCCCAGACTCAGTTCCAGAGACCGAACCAGTGTTTTACCACTGAGCTACATCCCTAGCCCCAATGGCTTTCTTTCTTGGCAGTGGCAGAAATAGAACCCAGTACCTCACCCATGCAAGGTAAGAGCTCCACCAATGAATTACATGCCCATGGGGGCCGGAGCGATAGCACAGCGGATAGGGCGTTTGCCTTGCACACGGCCGACGCGGGTTCAATCCCCGGCATCCCATATGGTCCCCCAAGCACTGCCAGGAGCAATTCCTGAGTGCAAAGCCAGGAGTAACCCCTGAGCATTGCTGGGTGTGACCCAAAAAGCTAAATAAAATAAAATAAAATAAAATAAATGAATTACATGCCCAGCTCTTAAGACATCTTGGGGCAGGGGGAGACAGATCAAAGGGCGGCAGCACATGCTCTGCATCTGGGAATCCTGACTTAATCCCTGGTGCCACAAGCCCCCTCAGCACCTCAGGCACCAAACTTCCAAGGACCTAGCCAGTGTGGTCCCAAAAAAAATATGTAAAATATACCTGTACTATTTTATTAGCAACCCTAATGGGGTAGCAATGGATTCTTTTTGAAGATACACCTGGGGATACACAGGGCTTATCCCTAGCTCTAGACTCAGGGATCATTACTGGAGGTGCTCAGTGGTGCTGGGGATTCAAACCGGGTCAGTGTATGTAATGCAAGTGCCTTAACCTCCACACTATCTCCGGTCCAAGACCCTGGGTTTCCAGGCACCCCCCAAACAAGAAACAATACAAAAGGGAGAAATAAAGGCAGAAGTGGAAGATGACAAATCTCGACATTATGTTCTCCTGCGGTAGCAATATATACTTTATCTCTGCTCTTATTTCTCAATCGGCTTTGGGTTCGATTTGGGCCTTGGGGTCACACCTGGTGCGTGTGACCTACTCCTGGCTCTGTGCTGGGGGAAGGGGGAAGCGTTGCTCTGCCAGGTGGTGCTGGGGATTGAAGCCAGGCCTCCCTCCTGCCCCGCAGAGCCCAGCTCAGCCTGCTGAACTCACTCTCCTGCCCTCTCCCCATCCATTTACTGAGGTCACGATGAAGAGTCAATAGCTGGGTGATGTATTGGAGGAGAAGCAACTAAAGCCCGAACAGGAATGACTGTGTAGGTCACAATTTTCCCCACTGACCGCACCACCCTGCTCCTGGGGTTGGTAGAGCCAAGTCCAAGGGAGGGTGTCCTGGCTGTCCGGGGTCCAGCAAGCTGCATGGAAGCAGGACACACGTCAAGTTCCTGTTGGCGCCCTGCACTACCTCCTGAGAACTTCTCAACAGAGTTCTGCCTCTGGTCCCCTTAACCGTTTCCATCCCCACTGTCCACCCTCAAGAACACCACTCGCATGGGGCAGAGGCTGAGCTCAGTGGCGGGGTTCTCAGCTGCTTTACCTATGTGCAGCTCCAGAATGGGGAAGGAGAAGAACATGGGAGGAAAGAGGAAAGAACTCACCTGGCTGGCTCCAAACAGTGGTGGTGCACCACCCCATAGCCCGACCCTGCCTGGGGCCCTCTCCCAACCTTGATTTCCGCCTGTGGCTCCCCTGTCTTATAGGTGGTCCCCCTAACCTGGTGCCAGTGGAATGAATATCCTGAGGGCTCACAGGGGGTCATGTTGCCCCCAACTGAGAAATGCCGCCCTTGTCCTCCTGTGGAAACCTCCATTCTCTGAGCTCTTCGTTTCCTTGTGCTACTCCAGTGAGGAGTTGGGAGCAAAGACAGCTAGTTCGCAGTGATGAGGCCATGAAGGGATTCCAAGAAACAACTGCCCCTGCTGCAATAACAGATGTGTCTGAAGCCCACTTTTTTTGGTTTGTTTTGGGTCCACATCCAGCCCTGCGCAGGGGTCGCTCCTGGCAGTGCTTGGGGGACCTTATATGGTGCCAGTGATTGAATCCAAGATCGGTGGAGGCCTCTGAAGCAGGCTTTTCTATCACAAAAGCCATCAAGTAAGACTTCGTGAAGAGTGTACATGCACGCACATGAAGAGAAAAAGTGAAAGGGGCAGGAGTAAGAGTCCAGGGGTTACAGAGCTTGTCTTGCACACAGCCACCCTGGGTTAAATTCCCAGCACTCGGCGTGAGTTCCCCAAGCATTGCCAGGAGTAAGCCTTGAGCGCAGCAGGATGTGGGCCAAAAAAGAATAAAGAGCAAAAGAAATGAAAAAAGAAGAGGAAGCACCCTCTCTAGCATGGGGTGTGAGCAGACGCTTTTGAGCAGCAGCCCTCATTTCCAGGTCTCAGTGAAGCAGGATGGAGGAAACCCACCCCACATACAGGCGTGCTGTCTCCTCCAAAAGAACAGGCTCTGGAGCACCTTCTTCACGCCACCCCCCGGTCCAGCTCCACTGCAGTTAGCCATCCAGAGTGCTCGTGCCAAGATCAGTTACAGATGCCATCAGGACCCAGCGTGGAAATGAGTTGATCCGAAGCAAGCAGGTGAACCCACTTTCTGGTGACACAGGTAGAGCCATAGCTACGAAATGCTGCTGAAGAGAAATTTTGGCATCTCCCATGGACAGCACACAAACCACTCCTATGTAAACACATGCTCAGGAGTCTATTTTTCACGGCGATTGAAAGATCCCCAAAGCAAGCTGGGGTTCTTCGCTGACTAAGCTTTATTGACAGACGATACTAAAGTAAACCAGAGGGCGGGCGATGCAGCTTAAGCTGTTGGAGCACAAGGTCCCTCTGAGCACAGCCGGGCTTGTGCCCCACCCCCCAACACCCAACAACCAAATACCTGAACCAGAGACAGTCTAGCAAACTAACTCCTATTTCCTGCAATTCCAACCAATAAGCGTGCAATATTTTAACATTTTGAAAAAGTTAGAAATAAGAAAAATTAAGAGGTCAGGAGTGCAACTCAGTGATAGAACACAGGCTTCACATGCTGAAGGCCCAGGGTTCAACCACCAGCAATCCCCTAAAAAGAAAGAAAGAAGAGAGAAACTAAGATTGTAAGCATACTTAAATACAGAGGGACAGGGTAAGAGATATAGTACAGTGGCTAGGGCGTCTGCCTTGCACGTGGCCAACCCAGGTTCAATCCCCGGCATCCCATACACTCCCCTGAGCCCCACCAGGAGTGATCCCTGAATGCAGAACCAGGAGTAACCCTTGAGCATCACTGGGTGGGGCCCAAACACTGAAAAATGAAAAACAGAGAGGGATTTCAGCAAGGGTGCAAAATCATAAACTGGAGAAAAGTCATCTTTTCAACATATGTTACTGGCAGAACTGCATATCTTCCTACAAGATACAGGTATGGCTGGGGCAATAATGTTCTCATTTCAGAAGATGTCTGCTAAGAAAAGAAA
Organism: Sorex araneus; assembly: GCF_027595985.1. Classification (NCBI taxonomy): domain Eukaryota; kingdom Metazoa; phylum Chordata; class Mammalia; order Eulipotyphla; family Soricidae; genus Sorex; species Sorex araneus. The sequence continues at coordinate 42,217,257 of NC_073313.1, forward strand.
AAAAAAAGCACAAGATTGAAGCAATGGTACAGAAGGTAGGGCATCTGCCTTGCACATGGCCGATGTGGGTTTTATCCCTGGTACCCCATATGGTCCCCCAAGCCCCACCAGAAGTGATACCTGAGCACAGAGCCAGGAATAAGCCCTGAGCACTGTCAGGTGTGACCCAAAAAACAAAGAAGAAAAAAAGTAACCTAAATGCAAGGGCTCAAACTATATATGTCTCGAACAAAGACATCCATGTTTGTGACTTTGGGTTAAGGAAATGAAGTTTTAGCTATGACATTAAAAGTGAGGGCAACAAAAGGGCAACTTGGACATGATCAAAATGTATATAATTTGGGGCTGGAGCAATAGCACAGTGGGTAGGGCATTTGCCTTGCACACAGCTGACCTGGGTTCGATTCCCAGCATCCCATATGGTCCCCTCAGCACTGCAAGGAGTAATTCCTGAGCGCAGAGTCAGGAGTAACCCCTGTGCATCGCCGGGTGTGACCCAAAAAGAAAAAAAAAATATATAATTTTTGCACTGTACACAAAGTGAAAAGGCAACCCACAGGATGAGAAGAAATTCTTACAGATCATGAATGTATAACAATGAACTTGTACTAGAACATATGAAGAAGTGTTATAACTCAAAAACAAATACAAATGATTGAATTACAAAATGGGTAAGGGACCTCCAAAGACGTAATATGGAAAGATGCTTGATGAATGATTACTAGAGAAATGCAAACCAAAATAGACACTGAGCTGGTGCTTCATATCCACGACAATGGCTAGAAACAGACAATAACACCAATAACACGTGTTGGTGAGGAAGTGAACAGAAACCCTACACACTATGGGTGGGATTAGTGTTGGCACATATGTCAAAATGCTAAAGATGTGGTTGCCACAGACCCAGTCATTCCATATACAGAGATAAAACAAACATGAAACCATGTGCCCACGCGGAAACCTGTGTGAGAATGTTCAGAACAGCATTATTCATGTTACGGGGAAAAAAATAAACCCAAAACCAAAAAACCCCAAAACCCAAAATTCCTAACTAATAATAAAAGCAATCTTGAGTAGATGGCTAAAATGTGGTATACAATCCATACCATGGATTCGCTGACTAAAGGAATGAAGTATCGGGGCTGGAGGGAGTGATGGTTGGGCCGAGGGCATTCTCTGCATTCGGGGAGCACAGGTTGGATCCCCTGCACCAGCACCAAAGCACATCCCGGGGCCAGCCCCTAGCACTGAGGCAGGAGTAGCCCTGAACACACTGGTACGACCCCCAAACCAGAACCACACAGTATCGAGACATGCTATAACACGGACAAACATAAAAAGCATTATGCAAAAAAAAAAACATGCTCAAAACAATACGCACACACACACACACACATAACATAGCTTTGGTTTTCTAGAGCACTCAGAATAGGTAAATGTACAGAGAAAACAGGAGACGGCTCGAAGGGCTAGAGTGCATGCTGAGCCTGCGAAGGGGGCCAGGCACTCATACCCAGCACTGCGTGGTGCTCCTAACACCCACCAGCCAGGAGTAGACCCCAAGCAGGAGAGACAGAGAAAGGGGGGTGGGGGAGAAAGGGAAGAAGAGATGGAGTGAGGGAGAGAGGTGGGAGGGGAAGGGGGAGAGGGCAAGAGAGTCAGGAGTGATCACTGGGTACCTGGGTGTGTGGGGCGAAGGAAGGAGTGGAGGGAGGGAGGGGAGACAGGAGTTTGGTAAGGGTTGTGGAGAAGACTGAACCCAGGATATTGACTGTTTAGTACGAAGTTTCTTTCATGTTCTAAAAACCAAGTCTCATAACGGAGTACTACTGAAAATCACTGAACAGGCTGATTGTGAATTATAATTTAATAAAGCTATTAAAGAAAGAGACGTATGCCCATAGGCGTTTAGACCCTAATGAGAGTCTCTGTACTTACCAATCACAAGCTCAGGTCATTATTTGACATCTTTACTGAGAGATTAAAAGAGGGAGGGGTTGATTTCATCATTGAAGGAGGGAGGGTTGATGTCAAACATCTCTTTTGTTTGTTTACTTTAGGGCCACACCCAGCAGTGCTCAAGGGCTGACTTCTGGCACAGTGTTCAAAGATCACTCCTGACAGGCTCAGGGGACCACGCGGGATGCCAGGAATTGAACCTGGGTTGGCCACATGCAAGGCCAAGTGTCCTACCCTCTGTACTATCTCTCCGGTCCCTGCGATGCCATTTCATCTTCATAGTGAGACTTGTTCAACTCAATAAGGTTCATGGACCTGGCCAACCCAAGAGCCACTCATTCACCTAATTTCTAGTACAGCGGTTAAGGTGCTATAGGAGTAAGCCCTGAGCACTGCCAGGTATGGCCCCCAAATCAAAAACAATTGTTTTTGTAATACTAATACTGTCCATGACTACATTGTTTTCTTAAATTAAGCTGCCCTTCCCCTTAGTCTTTGGCTTGTCTCAGATCCTCTCTCCTTTTTACCTCTATCCGTTTTCTTTCCTTGAATAAATGCTGTATTCTAAATGCCAATTAATTTTTCTGGCTTTCCATGGTGGTTTTTTCCAGCAGCATTTTATCTTATTCAAAATGGCTTCAATTCAATGTTACCAGCCTGCACCTAAGAAGTTGCTGCTTTTATTTTTTTTCTTCTCTTAGCAGCGCCAGGGCTCAGACCAAGGGACTCACAAACAGGAGGCCTGAGAGTTCTACCAAAGCCATGTCCCCACGCTGGAAGCTGCTTTGTGAAGTACAACAGACAGGGCTGGGCTCTATGATGATGAAAGGCAGTATTTGTGCAACTAAGGCTTCATACCTATCTGGCATTTTGCCCATGTCATTTCACTTAATTAAAAGACTGTTGACTGTGGGCAGTAGATAATCACAGTCCCAAATAAATGGGTCAGGAGTAGTAAGTACACTCATTAAGACACTACAAAACTTTATTCCTAGAATCACTGCATTTCCTTTCCAAATGACTGAATACCCTTCGAATATACTTACAAGCTAATTAAATGAGCAAGAATATACACCATGTATGACCTAATAGTTTTTATTTGTATCCTATTAATATCCTAACAACTCAAAAGCTTTTTTTTTGGGGGGGGGGCTGTGGATTTGGCTTTTGGGCCAGACCATCAATACTCAGAGCTTATTCCTGGCTCTGCACTCAAGGACCACTCCTGGCTGGGCTCAGAGGATCATACAGGGTGCTGAGGATTGAACCAAGTTTAGCTGTGTGTAAGGCAAGTGCCCTACCCACTAAATCACGGGACTCCAGCCCCTCAAAAGCTTTTTAGGTGATCAATTATAGGGTGGGAATTTGGCTCAGATGATAGGACACATGTCTTCCTCCTAAACACTGCCAGGTGTGGCCTCTGAGAATGGCTGGACCCAAGCACCGCCAGTATGCCCCCTAAAAGTAAATACATGAAAGGGATAAATTCTGTTTCGCTGAATTATAAGTATTTGCCAAATTATTTTGTCCTTTGAAGAAAAATTCAATTTTCATGTTCACGCAGCTTCCGTTTCTATTCTATAGGGGAAAAAATATTAAGGAGTGTCAATATGAGCACATTTCAAAATAAAGCCAACACCCTGGATTAAAGAAATGGGGGGATGTATGAAAGACTTGAAATAACCTAAGGGCACTGGCCAAGACTTGAAATAACCTAACAGACTTGAAATAACCTAAGGGCACTGGCCAAGATTGGACACTTTGGTGGTGTAGAGGTAGTTATGAACATCAAAACCATAAAAGTCAACACTAGTGTAAGCATATAACCCAAACTATAATATGGAAAAAATTTTTGAATGTTTGCTAAGGAGGCAGGATGAGAGGGAGGGAATCTTGGGTGATTAGCTGACACTGCTAGTGGGTTTGGAGCTGGAACACTGAATGCCAGAAACTTACTAACTTTGGAAATCACAGCATCTAAAAAATAAATAAATAAAATAAATAAAAACAACAAATAAAGCCAAGCTAAGTCAGGAGAAAATAAGCGATAAAGCAAGACAAAAACGATAGCTCATAAGATCAAATGCAGAAGTGCCCAACCTCCACAATAAAACTGGCATAGCAGGGGAGGAAAAAAATCATATTGAGAGGGACCCCCCCAACCATTAAAAAAAATGGATACTTATTTAAAGAGACAGAAATACTATTTAAAAGAACCTACAGTTCTCGTTGGCATTGAAGCCTTTGAGAATGGTTTTAAGTTCCTGGAGCTTCTGATGGGCTCTTGCATGTACGCTGTCAATCAGGAGTTTCTCTATCGATAAGTGATCAATCTGCACAGAGAAGAACAGATGGTATGTGCAATTTAAACATTTTTACTCACAAGTCAGAGTAAATTATTGTGCGTCAAGATATTTCCTTTTAGAATTACACTTAGTATAAACCAATAAAAAACAAATATAAAGTTAATTAAATGAGCACATAAGATATTAGTAGCTTAAAGATCACAATTTATATTCTGGCAAGCACAGATCGAGATATATCTATCAGCCATCATACTGGTCAAATAACAGACCTTTGAAAAATGGTGATTTGATCTGAATGACAAAATTTGAAAGAACGTGTTAAAAATTATACCGTCAGATGGAAATCTTTGGAAATCTTTTACCTTCATGGCTCTTTCTACTAATTTAGAATCAGAACTTGGCAGAGGAGGATCATGAAAAATTTGTAAAGGCTTGGAAACATCGGTCTCATCGATTTTAATTGTAACTTTATGAACAGATGCCGGTCCTATTTTTCTTCCAAGAACTTGTTGACTAAAAAGAAAAGAGAACTGTTAAATTTTTTATTAACATGACCTGTCAACTTTTTTAATTAAAAAAAAGTCTACTGTGTACCTTGAACAGAACCGGGAACATGGAACACTGTGCAGAGACTAAATTAATATTGGGAAGATAGCTATTCTGTGATCTAACACAATATTAAATTTATTGCACTTAGAACATTTATACAGGGGGCCGGAGCGATAGCACAGTGGGTAGGGCGTTTGACTTGCACGCGGCCGACCTGGGTTCGATCCCCGGCATCCCATATGGTCCCCCAAGCACCACCAGGAGTAATTCCTGAGTGCAAAGCCAGGAGTAACCCCTGAGCATCGCTGGATGTGACCCAAAAAAAAAAAAAGAACATTTATACAGGGCTGGGCAGACAGCTTGAAGGGTTATGCTCGTGCCTCAGGTTCAATCCCTGGCACCACATGCCCCCTTAACCCCGCAACACCAGTTTTGAGCACAAAGCCAGAAAGAGCTCATGAGCACCACCAGGTAATGGCCCCAATCAGAATAAAAAAATAAGTCATAGTATAAACAGATCAATGTCTACATATTTAAAACATGTCATGTTCTAAGAAAGGAGTCAATTATGGACTTTTTTTTTTTGGTTTTTTGCTTTTTGGGTCACATCCGGCTATGCACAGGGGTTACTCCTGGCTCATACACTCAGGACTTATTCCTGGCATTGCTTAGGGGACAATATGGGATTCTAGGAATCAAACCCGGGTCGGTCAAAATCATGTCACTAGACACACAGCTATTGCTCTAGAGTAAAACAGATGGGAGAGGGAGAGGGAGGGGGAGGGGAGGGGGAGGGGAAGGGGGAGGGGAGGGGCAGGGAGAGGGGGAGGGGCAGGGAGAGGGGGAGGGGCAGGGAGAGGGAGAGGGAGAGGGAGAGGGAGAGGGAGAGGGAGAGGGAGAGGGAGAATAGTGGAGCATTTAGAGTCAGAGCACAAACCCCCAGAAGGAACTGTACTTACTTCCAAACTGAGAGCGTGAGGCACTTTCCAGCATGATACCTTTCCACCTGCACCAGGTCTCCCCAGCGCTCTCGGATTAACAACAGGGTTTGGGAATGCAGCACTTCTAACTGAAGTGATAAGCAGAAAGAATCTGATGGATACTGTTAAGTGACTCTAAGGGATTACCACAATAGTCAGTAAAATCATTCAAACTCCATTTTAACAAAAGCTCTATTCCCCCAAAAGCTGGCAGTGAGGGAAATTCAATTTCTCCAATGACACTCTGAAAAGGGTTTAAATCGGTGGCAAATTTTAGCAAAAAGTTTTCTACTTCATCTTGAACCACTATAAACAAAATCCAGGTTACCCCTTAATTTGTCAAGTTTAGAAACTGGATACACACGATAGTACTTGCTCTAATTTATGGGGGTTTTTTTTGGGGGGGGGGGTTCTTGAGCCATACCCGGCAGTGCTCAGGGGTTACTTCTGCTCTGTGCTCAGGGATCACTCCTGGCAGGCTCAGGGTACCATATGCAATACCAGGGATCAAATTCAGGTTGGCCATATGTCACAGCAAATGCCCTGCCCACCTGTTATATTATCACTCCAGCCCCTCTATCACTTTTTGTTTCTACCTCCAATGTCAACAGTAAATTCAAAACTCAAGTGTATGGGGCCAGCTGCTATAGTACAGTGGGTAGGGCATTTGCCTTGCATGTGGCAGACCTAAGTTCCATCCCCAAGCACCGCCAGGAGTGATTCCTGAATACAGAGCCAGGAGTAACCCCTGAGCAGTGCTGGGTGTGACCCAAAAAGCTGGGAAAAAAAACCCTTAAGTTTATTATACAAACACGTATTACTATTCTTCACCAGTTTCCAAAGCCCATTTCTAACCAAAAGGAGGAGGGGGAAGTGAAAGAAAATGTGGTAGGGAAAGGGAAATACAAACTTCTTACAAATACAATGCTCAAGTTTTAGAAGGATACGGAGGCAACTGTACATGTCCTGAAGAGGTTTCTCATCAGCAAAAAGTCTAGACTGCACCAGTTGATGGATAAAGTTGATTTGCATACTATGAACTAGTGCTCGTCCATCTTCCATTGGCAGGAGAAAAAAAAGTGGTTAATCAGTTAAGTATACAGACTGTCACCTAAGAGCATTCTGATAATGAATTCTCCAAAAAAATTGAGACAATCTATGGAAACTAGAGAGTATTACGTTGAGGATCAAGGCAACATCTATGGTTAAGAGGTAGTTATAATTATCAAAAATTTGCTTCAAATTTTAGAACAAATTAAAACACATGAATTAGCCTGCAAGAATATTACAGTATTATAATAACAACAAACATGCAAATTAATCTTTTAGTTCATTCTTATCTGTGCATTTCACATCCAGATTCAACTACTGACTATAACCGCACCTGTAATAAGTATGTACAAATGTCTTACAGTCATTACACCCCAAACCAGAGTTTCTGACCATGGCCTCCTTCTGACCTTTTTTCCTACCTTTGGTTCCCCCAACCCTCCAATCCTAAAGGTTGACCCCTGGTTGCATGCTTTGGTCACTCCCTTCTGCAATTTTCACCTGTGGCAACTTTGGAATATCCTGGAAGCACATATGGACCGTGGCTGAGAAAAGGTATCCTAAACAACAGAGCACAACTATTACCTACCATTCACATTATAGGCAATCTAGAAAGAGTTTAAAGCACACTAGAAGATGTAAGTGGGTTATATGCAAACAGTAGGGTCTTGAGCACTTGCAGAGCTTGGCATCACTGGGGGTCCTGGAACCAAATCTCCAGTGGACAGCAAGGGATGACCTGTCCCTGCAACTTAAAATCAGTGCTTATGATTTACCTCCTGTTTCCTTATCCTCCACCAGAATTTCTAGCTTGAGGAGACGCCATGGAACATCAGGGTCATCTCCCATCACGGTCAAAGTAGCTTCAAACTCTCCTTCAACTCGAAACTTCACCCGGCCATTTGCTTTTAGAAAAAGAAGAACGAATCATCTACTTTGAGAAAAAAGCAATCAGCTTCCTGATAACTTTCAGCCGTGCTTTTAAGAAATTTTCAACAAATTGCTTTCAGTCTAGTGATTCCTATGTAAGCAGCAACCAGTTTCCAGGTCATTAAGAAACCAAAGGGGCAGGGGAACAGTTCAAAGGGCTGAACACATGCTTTGAGCTATTGAAGGGGCCGGGTACTACAAAGAACACTGCCAAGAACACTGCCCTCAAGCACCACCAAGAGTGGCCCCCAAACCAAACACTAAGCAAGATACTATTCTAACAAGTCAATCCTTGCAGTACTGTGGATAGAACCCAGGAGTCCACACAAGCACTGCTACTGCTAAGCTACACCCCCAGACCACACAAGTCAATTCTTTTAACAACAACAACAAAACCAGTTTTAGGTACATACCAACTGTAAGATTTGCCAGCTGAGGAGGAAGATCTGTAGTAACCAGTCGGTGTCTAAGAATCTGGTTCAGTTGGTGAAGTGTGGCTTGTTTCTCAAATTTGGTAATTGGGTCTGGAGGAATAATTTTATCCTACAAAAGAGTGTAAGTTATTTTTAGATAACGTCAATGAGGCATCATTTTTATCTGTGCCTTTCTTAACACAGCATTCTCTTACTTCACACAAGGGACATGCATCACTCATTTCTGCAGTGTATGGCCAGTAATACTGACCATTACTACTATGCATTAGAATGCCAATGATTCCATCAGTCACCCAACTAAGACAGTAATCCAACATGATCTGCATGCTCTATTTATAAAACCAACTTAAAGTCACTAAAGTCTTCTACCACTTGAAAGTATAAAATCCAACAGCACCAAGTTAACAACTACCAGAACTACCAGAATTAAAAAAAATAATAACCCACACACTTCAAAACAACCAGCAATCTTTTCAGAACCAAGTTATACGTGCATGTCTGTCCACCTTTCCCAAAAAGAGGGGACTGACCCACCAATTAGTCACATTCTGACTTGGATTCATCTCAAAAATCCTATTTGAGTTACAGAGAAGAAACATCAACTCCACAAAATCTTTGCTTAAAAAAATACTGTGCAGTTTCCCACTGGGCTACTTAATGATAGCAGAATCCAATACCAAAGCCTTCAACTGTTAAAGGGTGGGGTCAGGGATTGAACACACTTACCCTAATGCAGGTGGGCAGTCGTGGATAGGACCCAGTAGTCAGTACATCAATAGCATATGGGATGGCAAAACTAGGCAAGCGAGCATGGACCAGGGCATCTCTAGCTAACGAGGCCAGGCGATCGGCAGTGTCCACAAACAGGATGGCTTGCTGATCTAAAAAGCTTGATATCATCTTTAAAGCAAAGGGCAAACGGATTAAATGACATTACAAACATGAATTTTCTACCACTTTAAAAGGTTATGTAATTTGCTTCTCCATCCTTAACATCTGGAGTAAGGAAAAACATGGAATAAAAGGATTTTGACTCACACAGACTTCTAGAGCTAATTAGTAAAGAAGTTAAAAGCCAGGACTCCCGGACCCAGACTGCATTAGTATGCAGCTCAACTAGCCTTGTTTGACCAAGTTAAACTCTCTATGCCCCAGTTTTTAGAGGACTAAATGTTAATGCACATAAACCCCTTAGAAGATGGTCTAGAACACTTAAAATAGTCAATAAGCTTTGTTCATTCTGAGATCTACTTAGGCCCTCCGGCATAATCCTTCCCATTGACTTCTCTACCCGATGCATTTCATAAAAGTACCACCATGCAACTGACAACTGCTTCCTTGACACTTTCTTCTGGTTCTGGTTCTATTCAAGAGCAATACTAAAAGTCTCCAAGTCCTTAAACAACAACCCTCGCTCTATTATTATCATCATTATCATTATTTGTTTGTTTGTTTGTTTGTTTCTTGTTTTGCTCTTTGGGTCACACCCAACAGTGCACAGGAGTTACTCCTGGCTCTGTGCTCAGGAATTACTCCTGGCGGTGCTGGGGGACCATATGGGATGCTGGGAATCGAACCCGGGTCGGCTGCGTGCAAGGCAAACGCCCTACCTGCTGTGCTATCGCTCCAGCCCCCAATTTGGTTGGGTTTTTTTTGTGTGGGGGGGGGGGCGGCAGGGCACAATCTGTGGTGCTCTGGGGGACCATACGCAGTGCCAGAGAGCAAAACTGGGCCTCCTGTGTGCAAAGCATGTACTCTAGGCCCAACTGTCTCCCCACCTAAACATCCCACTTTATTTTCACATCACCCAATTCCTGACTCACCATCCTGTTCCACTGCCTAGAAATGCTCCACTTATCAGTTGCTAACTTGAAACACAATATCCAGAATGAGTGCCCATATTGAGTACACATTCGCTACATTTTGTTATTCCCACACTCAATTTTGACCTCATTTCCGCAACTCTTGGAACTAGCCAGATAGTTTCTATCACCATAGAGATGAGGAAAAGTAAGGCTGAGGTTAAGACACTTATTCAAAGAAAGGCTGTCAACAAAAAGAGCAGCTGATCTAAAAAAAGCTTGATATCATCTTTAAAGCATCTTTAAATGTTAGAATCAAAAACATTTCTTTCGGCTCTTAGACTGACACAGCCAGTAAAAATGCTACTTTCTTTTTTTGTTTGTTTGCTTGTTCTTGTTCTGGGGCACACCCCCATGGTGCTCAGTACTTACTCCTAAATCTACACTCAGGAATCACTCCTGGAGGTGTTCAGGGATGGAATGGAGTGCTAGGGGTGGAACCTGGGTCGGCCATGTGCAAAGCCAGTACCTACCTTTCTGTATATCGTTGCTCCAATAGCTCCAGCCCCAGGGCTGCTCTCCATGATTAGTAAAATGGATTTCTACCAATGTCACAAAGCTAACTTATTAGTAGCTGTACATCACTGACACACTGCAAGCTGGACATCAACAAAAGACTTGAATCTTTTAATTTCTCTTTTTTTTTTTTTTTTTTGGTTTTTGGGTCACACCTGGCGATGCACAGGGATTACTCCTGGCTCTTCACTCAGGAATTACCCCTGGCGGTGCTGAGGGGACCATATGGGATGCTGGGATTAGAACCCGGGTCAGCCGCCTGCAAGGCAAACGCCCTACCCGCTGTGCTATCGCTCCAGCCCCAAGACTTGAATCTTTTGTACATGAATCTCTATCAATCGGTCTCCCATACTGAACCACAGGACTACAATCTGATTTTAATACATTAAAACCCTTCCAAGGGCCCAGTTATCTCAGATTCTTTTTTAAAACTCAGATTTAGGTCAATTAAAGTCTCTCTTTGGGGAAGACGGGACTGGGGAGGGTGGGAGGGATGCTGGGTTTACTGGTGGTGGAGAATGGGCACTGGTGAAGGGATGGGCTCTCGAAATCTGTATGGGGGAAGCATGAGCACAAAAATGTATAAATCTGTAACTGTACCCTCACACTGACTCACTAAAAATAAATAAAGTATAAAAATAAATAAATAAATAAAATTAAAAATAATAATAATAATAATAATAAAAAAATGAAGTCTCTCTTTGGGCTGGCGTGACAGCACAGTGGGTAGGGCGTTAGCCTTGCATGCAGCCGACCTGGGTTCGATTCCCAGCATCCCATATGGTCCCCCGAGCACGGTCAGGAGCAATGCCTGAGTACATGAGCCAGGAGTAACCCCTGTGCAACACCAGGTGTGACCCAAAAAGATAAAGAAAAAAAAAAGTCTTTCTTCACTCAGGACTCTGTAAAAATGATCATTAGACCGAAGCCAAGACAAAAACTCCCATTGACCTCCTCCAAGAAAACATGCATTAGCCAACCCTAGCAGGTTTTCCAGTGCACATTACTCCACCTTAAACATGGGTAAGGAAATTCTCTAAACAGTCTTTCTCAACCCAAAATACCCTAGCATCAGCTATATTCCCCTGACTTCAAAAATCTCATAAAGGTAAAATTCAGTTCTGAGTTACTTAATGAATCAAGGTAGATCGTTAATAATCATCATGGGTTTTAAGTGTGCATAAACCAGCTTTAACATGGTCAGTAATGATTCTTTGTAGAGGCCAGAGCAATCGTAAGCAGGTAGGATGCTTGCCTTGCTCATGGTTGACCTGAGTTCGATTCCTGGCACCCCTTTTGGTCCCCTGAGGTCCCCCAGGAGCAATGCCTCAGTGCAGAGCCAGGAATAAGCCCTGAGCATCACCAGGTGTGGCCCAAAACCAAATAACAAAATAAAAATTAAATAACATTTAACTGAGCACTACTTTAGATATACAAATGGCCAGAAGTACATGAAAAGATGGTGAACATTAGTCAGCAAGGAAATGCAAATCAAAAACCACAATGACAGAGCACTTCATAGGATGGCTAGAATCATAATGTCTGAGAACAAATGTCCACAGAGACGGGGATGGAGGCTTCCCGTCCCTCCTCCCCCCATGTTGCTAGCAGGAAAGTAAAATGGTGCAGCCATACTGGAAAACAGTCTGGCACGTCCTTAAATGATTAAACTTCGAGCTGATTTCCAGTCAGTCCACTCCTAAGTATATACTCACAAAGGAAAACATTAAAAACATGCCTACACAGAAACTTGAATAAACTGAAGGCGTGAGCAACACGGCCAGTGTGCACTCCCTTCACTGAAACATCAACAGAGAGGGGGCGGGGGCCAGAGGGGAGTTATTTAAAGCAACATTATTCATAATAGCCCCAAACTAGAAGCAACTTAAATGCCCATTAACTGATAAATGCATACACAAAACATATTCTATTCATACAATTTTCAACTGTAAGATGGAACTGCATGCCAATACATGTTACAACATGGATAACCTTTGGCAAAGGACACGCTGAGTGATAGAAGCCAGACCCGAAGATCACAGGTTATGATTCCAATCGCATAAAATGTTGAGAACAAGCAAACCTCAGAGATAAAAGGCTGCTTAGGACAAAGGCTGGGAGATTTCAGGGATGTCACTAAAAGGTACAGATTTTTCTTTTGAGTTGGAAAAAATGCTCTACAATTGGCTGTGGTGATGGGCAAACATATCTGAAATACTAAAAGCCATCGACTCATACACTTTAAAGGGAGAGTACACTTCTAAGGAACCACACAAAAGCTAACCACTTGCACAAAGCCGGCCTGGTTCAATCCTCAGCACCACATAAGGTCCCCGGAGCCCACCAGGAGTGATCCTTGAGCACAGAGCCAGAAATAAGGCCTGAGCACAGCCAGGTGTGGCCCTAAAACATACACACACATATAAAATTACTCACACAATTAAAATGCTTCCCAAACCAAACCAGCAGATAAGTTAAAGCAAAAATTAAAAACTATGTCTAGTGTAAGTTATTTCATACATAAAAAAAAAAAAGGTTTAACTCACCGCACATTTTTCCACTTTGCCAGCATTATTGGCCCATTTTACTAAAGCTAATAATCGAACAAAGAGTTGACGTGTCCGGCTAGCAAACTGCACTATCTCTATTTTCCTAGAAACAGAAATAATTCTTAATGAGCCAACAATTCTTAATAAACCAATATATTTACAAGAAAACTTCAAAACTTATCTTAATTGAGCTAAAATATGACAATCTATTTACAAACATGAAATAAACCACCTAAAGCATTTATCTAAATATGAATATTGTCTCATTTTGCACACTACCTGCATGTTTTGTTTTTCACCTATGAGTAACAATAGAATGTCCTAGCAATAAATCACATTCCGAAAATGTTTAATTGTGGGGCCTGAGCATTACTACAGCAGGTAGAGTGCTTGTCTTGCATGCATTCTACCCACTGGAATCCCATAGGGTCTTCCAAGACCCACCAGGAGTGATCCCTGAATGCAGAGACAGGAGTAATCCCTGAGCACTGCCAGGTGTATGCCCTCCCAACAAAATCCCAACCAAACAAAACACATGCTTAATTGTAATAAAAGCTGTTTACTAAAATTACTAGTTTCAAGGATATATGGCAGAAATTAACTGGGTCACGGAGGAAACCAAAATAGGAATTTTAAATGATGAATTTCATAGTTAAAATGTCAGTTATGAATTAGTAATGTTTTGATAAGGGAAAGGAGCTGAAATCTTAACCAAAGCTGAAGCCATGTTCCTTCTGCAAAAGGACTGCAATCATGCATCCGGGAAGAGCATGATTTAAAAAGCTGAACCACTGAACATTATGCAATTCCTTACCAAACTTTCAATGACAAGCTCGATATTAAATTAAACAAGCAAAGTTAAAGGATGTTGAATACTAAAAATAAAAGCTAGAAGGTCTGTCCATATCTATTTTCACACTATGCCTGAATGTTTTTTCTCCCCAAACTCAGCAATATTTTTATCATCGCATAAAGCTCTAAAACCTTTACTAAGAGCCTGGTTGCCAAGCCATGTGTTAGCTAGACCTGTCAACTTCACGTCAGCTACAAAACCGATCATCATCCTTTTAATGGTTTACCATATGATACTGGAAAAAAAATTCAATAAGTCAGGACTAATGATGGGACCCAGCAGGACACCAGCCTTCCTCCAAATGGACTCTGACCTATAACTCTTGGAGCTGTTCTTCAGTGTCCAACAATTTCCACCCATTATCTCCACATCTCGTCCATAGCAACACCATGATGCAATGCACCAAAAGCTTCTGCTGAAATATAATCCTGACTGAAGACGACAAAGTCTAGTCGCAACTGAAAGCACACACACCACTCACAAATAACCTGAAAGGCTTTTGTAAATATCAGCCAGCAATACAATTATTGAAAGCAGAAAGGAAATGAAGCAGGATAGATAAGTGTCTATGAAGGATCTTAAGAAATAAAACAAGCAGAACATCAGAGACTGGGACACAGCAGAAATGTAAAATGTACTGTAAGATGTGGCAACCACTTATTTGGGTCTAAAAGTCCCAGTCCTATAATGGGATAACAGAAGATGCTAGCCTTTGCTCCTCTCCCCAGTAAATACATTTGTCGATTATTAATTTGGTTTCCCAGATGAGCTCCTGTACTAGGAAGACAATATCCCCCTTTGGAGTCTATTGTTACATGGTTCTGACACCACACGGCCTCGAGAGAGATGGCAGCATGTGTTGCTTTGGCAAAGCCCAATCAGCCTCCAAGCTGAGAGGCCAGAACAAATCCTGGCTTTCATACCCCTTCTTAAAACTGACCAGGCACTCCATGTCACAGGTATGCCTCAATTGTTCCTTCTTCTTTGGGGGAGAAGGGGTGGAATGTAGTCACTAATAAATGCTAAAATCCTCCTGAGTGGCTTGGTGTAAAACACATCCACCAAGAAGACAAAGTATAGACAAGTAGCCTATACTAGAGCTACAACTTAAATTTGCATATCAGTTCTTTGAAGCCTTCTTCCTTTGACCTATGGTTAGTGGCGTCTTACATCCCAAATTCCAACTGAATCAAAGTTCTCTCAAGTACAAAACAGCAACAGCAGTAGGCAAATGTCAATTCTCCCAAGATATCCAATACCACTCTTACTGTTACACCAAGTGAAAAATTAGTAGCCCATTTTCTAAAGCCAGTCTGCTCTGTAGCTTCTTCCATGAAGAGCTGACCTGGCCAATAAAGGTTTCTAGAACATTCAAGGATCAGAGCTCATCTCACATTAAGTATTACTGAGAATGAGAAAATTATATTTTCCAGGGTTCCCCAAACATGAATGGGGGGACTCTTATGCTCTCTGATCATAGATTTCCAATCCACAGCTCTACCACCCCATGTCCATATGTATCTCTCTCATACACACACACACAGAGACATCAGACATACACACACTATTACCTCCACACAGATATAGCAATATAGATATTAAATGTTTTTCATACTCACCTTTCCACATCAGACTTCCTTGGTAGTCTAAAGGGGAGGGGGGGAAAAGAAAGAAATTGACTAAATATACACATACCTTCATCAAAATGACAAATGCTCTGCATTTTTACTCTATTAAGTACATTTAATGTTTCAGTAAAACTGGATAAATACCTATGACAAGGCTTACGCAGCTGCCTATTCATTTTTACTTTTATGGGTTTCCAGCAATATGGCTGTAAAGGAAAAACAAAGGAACGTTTCTCGCCATTTAAAATGCTTCATAAGAGCCAGGGAGATAGCTCACAAGGCTAATGTGCATAGCTTTGCCTGCTGGAGGCCCAGGTTCAATCCCCAAGCACCCCCAGGTGTGGCTGAAAAGCCAAAAATGAAATGAAATGCTTCAAAAGGAGAGAGGGAGGAGGGGTGGAGACAGCTCAGTGGCAAAGCATCTGCCTTGCAAGCAGGAGGCTGAGGGTTTGATCACTGGTGCCACCCACGTGTTCCAGGTGCAGTCACAGTGACTGTGCTGCCAGGGCCCCCCTGAGGCCACAACAATGGGCAGTCTCCAGCCCACTGCAGCCAGGGTTGTACAGATATCACAAGCAAAGATGTTCAAGCACCACTCCCAGGCATAGTATGAGACCCCCAGTCATAGCAACAAGAAAGATCAACAGCAAAGGAAAAGGATTCAGGGGGTGGGGTGGGGGCAGCACTGAGACCCTGGGTTCAATCCCCACACCATAAATAAGCAAATAAAATTAGTCAAAAAGGTTTGCCCGAACCTCAAACATGTAAAAAGCCCCAGTCTTACATGAGCACTCCCGTATCACAATCACTCTGGGGAAAGCAGAACTGTCACAGATGCATGGGACTATTTAGTTGCCAGTCTCCAAGCACACACACCGGCCCTTTTTGTTAGTGGGGAAAATGGATGCTAAGCACACAAAGGGCCAGTGTCAGCTTAGGGTTGTACAGGAATTGCGCTGTTGCATGGCATCCAGATGTAAATGATTTCTACTACTTTTAAACAGTTCAAGTGAGGTCCTGATTTCTCTTTAGCCAGTTCTTCAGCTAACAACCAATGTCACCAGTTTCCCTAGCAAATTATACCATTTAAAAAACTCTTATTGGGGCTGGCGTGATAGTACAGCGGGTAGGGTGCTTGCCTTGTAAGTGGCCAACATGGGTTCAGTCCCTGGCACAGCATGTGGGCCTCTGAGCCCTGCCAAGAGTGATCCCTTGAGCACTGCCGGGTATGGCCCCCAAAAGCAAGCAAAAAACTCTTAATGGGATTGGAAATGAGGCTCAGTGGTAAAGGACCACCTTGCATGTTTGAATCCCTGGGTTTAACCCCCAGCACCACAAAACAAAACAAAACCCTGCAAGATTCAATTGCCTGAACAACCAACCCTAGAGCTAATAACTTTTGAAGAACAAACACTGAACTTAGATCCTCTTCTCCCATCCTTATGGCACAGGAGGAGAAAAACTTCCATGAATTCAAGGTACAAGGAGGGGAAACTTTTAAAACAAGGGGCTGGGGCTGGAGAGATAGCACAGCGGGTAGGGCGTTTGCCTTGCACTCGGCCGACCCGGGTTCAAATCCCAGCATCCCATATGGTCCCCTGAGCACAGCCAGGGGTAATTCCTGAGTGCAGAGCCAGGAGTAACCCCTGTGCATCGCCAGGTGTGACCCAAAAAGCCAAAAAAATAAAAAAATAAAATAAAACAAGGGGCTTGCTTGTGGCAATTCTTAGGCTAGGCAGTGGCTAAAGTTAAGATCTGAGTGCTAAAATAAATTAGCTACGAGCTGAAAGGACCATCAGAGAATGAAGCAGAAATCAAGGCCTATTCCAAAGGACTGCAAGTAACAGCAGATACTGCTCAGTCCCTCTACAAGCAAAAGTTCCTGAGAACACTCCATGAATAGCCACAATGCCGTCAAGAGAGGGAGAGGAGGAACGCCAAGGTTTTGTATGTACAAAAGAGAAAAAAACACCAGGGCAGAGACTTTTCAGGCAGAAAGAATCATTGTTCCAGCTCTTGCCACCAGCCTGAGAAATACTAAAAAAAAAAGCATCTCATGTAGGAGGGGTGCCATTTCAGGGACAAAGGATAGACTTTGCTGCCAGCAAATCCATCCCCTTTTCAATTGCTATAAATCAATTTAAAATGCCTTCGTTGACAACAAAGCTGGTATTTGGGGTAAGAGCCCTAAAATTCAAGAACCGAACAAGGAAGAATTAAGTCACCAAAGCACAATAAAAACAACTTTATATAACCGTGAGAGCCTGGCATTTTCTTATTTCAATTCCAAGAAGTTTAAAAATTAAAAAAAGTAGAACCACAGTTCCTAAAAAGTCAAGGCAGGGGCTATGGCTATGGTTCAGGTCGCTGGAGTGCAAGTTCTAGGTTTTGTTTTTTGTTGTTTTTTTTTTTCTAGTTTCTTGGACTATACTCAGCTGTGCTCAGGGCTCACTCCAAACTCTGTGCTCAAAGATCACTCCTGGTGGTGCCGGGGGACCATATGGGATGCTAGGGATTGAAACGGTCAGGTGCATACAACACAAGCATCTTAACTGCTATACTATCTCTCTAGCCCCAGGAATGCACGTTCTGCAGGCAAAAGCCCCAGGCTCCACATAATTCCTGAGGAGTGCTGTGAATATCCCCAGAGCACTACTGGGTGCTCCCTTGGCCCCCAAGTTTTGTTTTAAAGTCAAAGCACCAGGAAGATAACTTAAAAGGGTGGAATGCATTCCTTGTATGTGCAAGGCCCTGAGTTTAATCCCTTGCACCATATAGCATGGTCCTGACTATAGCACTTCTGGGTATGGCCCCCAGTGGTCCCAGCACCACTAGGCCTGAGCACTGAAGAGCTCTGAACCCTCAGGCCCATACAGCAGGGGCAGAAATGCCAGGAATGGCCGTGAGCTCTGGTGAGCTGCTGGCAAAGCCCAAAAGAATGTGGATGTTAGATGTGAGGGAGAGAAGGAAGTTGATGCACAGAAGAATAAAGCACCAGAAATCTCAAGCCCAAACAAATCAAGTTGTTAAAAATATCCTTTTGACCCTTTAATAGTTCACAGACAAATATAAAATGAAGCAGAAATAAGACTCTCTATGAGTATCCAGGGCCAACAAATTAGCGCAGCAGGTAGGGTGCTCGCCCTCATGCAGCAGACAGGGTTGGATCCTTGGCACTGCAGAGGGTCCCCCCCAGCCCTGCCAGGAATAATCCCTGAGCACCAAGTCAGGAGTAAGCCCTGAGCCTTACAAATGTGGCCCCGCCCAAACAGAAAAAGAATGCTGGATTTACATTAATTCTGATGATTTCCACAAGGAAAAATGCACAATGCTCCCCAGATAAACTAGTTTTGGTTACTAAAATCAAAAGAGAAGCCTTTTATATAATTCTCTATCAAGAACAACTGAATTTTCCCATTAAGTCTTCCACAGTCTGCACAGACAATTCTAGAAATCCATTCATTTGTGAGTTAAATAAGTAAGGATTTAAGCCCTTTCTGCATGCTGGCATTTGTTCTGGGCCCCGGGGAAAGTGGCAAACAAAAATCCCTGTCCTCACCGAACAGTGGCGGTGGTGGGTGAGGCAGAGAGAAAAGAGAAAGAAAGTAATCATGTCTGGTGGTGACAGTGTTGCAAAAACCGGAAGAAAAAAAAAGCAACAAAGGCAACGGCAAAGGATAGAAGGATAGAATGTAGACACAGAGGACCCATGGGGTTATTAGAGAAAGGCTTCCTGATCAGTTTTATGTAACCAAAGACCTAAAGAAAATCTGGGGAAAAAGCAAATGTTCTAAGGTAGGAGTATGCCTGGCACTGCTGAAATAAAGGAGAATATTAGGAAACCAAGCTTCAGAGGGAAGGCAGAGAGCCAAGGAGCCAGTGACAGACTAATGTGCGCAAATTCCATGCAGAGGCCTGAGTTTGATCCCAGGCACTGCCTGAGCACTGCCAGGAACGAAGGAACATACACAGCATTAGGAGCAGCCCAGGAACACAGGCCGGGTGTGGCTCCAAAACCCAAAACCAAACAAAAAGCAGGGGATAAGAGACAGCCCAGACTCTGGGTAAGATGACTGGCCATATGTTCTGGTTTTGCCCAAAACAGTCTCCTGTTTATACCTGTGGCCCAACACTTACTATTAACACCATCTTTCGTCTTAAAAGTGTCCTGATTTGGACCATAAATTTTATGGTCACCATATATATAGGTGACTATTAAAACCTTTTACTCTAAGTGAGATGGGGAACCCTAAAGGGTTGTGAGGAAGGAAGTTTTAAAATGAGCATCCTGGCTCTTTTATGGAGGAAAAACTGCAGGGAAGCAAGAGCTGCAGCAGAGATACCAGTTGGACAAGTGCTGCAGTAACCAGGGTGAATGGGTACCACCAGAAAGCAAGGTTAAAGAGGGGCAGATTTAGAAATCGGAGGTGACGAGGCTGGCTAGCCGTGTGGGACTGGAAGACAGCGGGGCCCAAGTGGCAAGAGGAAGGCTGGAGCTCTATTTTGTGGCGAGAGAAAAAGGTCAGTGTGATGGAGGACAATCAGGAGTTTGCTTCAGGACATTTAAGACCCACCGGGTGTTTAAATGGAAGCATCTGGACAGAACGTGAAATTCAGCTGAGCTCTGTACTGGAGATTTAAGTGTGGGAACTACCATCACATAAAGGGTGTGAAATTCAAACTCTGCAGTAATAAAATAGTTTCTCTTCTCATAACTGAGTCCCAAAAAACAGTACGAACACCACTCTATAATTCAAGGAACTTCTTACAAAACCCCTATGGCAAACCAAATTATACCACTCATAGCAGCAGTTTCAAATTGTTTCCATAGCTAAATTCCAAAAATTTTTCACATAGAACAGGTGGCACCACATACATGAAACTTCTTGGGGCTCGACTCTGGCTATTATGAAATCCAACAGCAAATGGCACAGGAGTTTATTACAGTAACGCCTACAACAATCATGACAGTTGTGGAAGTTTTTCGTTAGACAGGGGTAGCGTCTTTTTGTCCTATTTCATAAAAGTACTTTTTACCAGAACTGAGATTGTTTTACAGAAGTGGAACTTATCGCAATTCCTTTAGCCATCTGCAAATATTCTGAATGTCTAGTAACAAATTTCGGTGACACTTTACAGCTTAAAGTTACATACTCATGCACTTGTACTCCAAATTGAAAACACTGATCTGGAGTCTAGTAAGAGAAAAATGAACTCCTCGTTTCTACATTTTAAAACGCTCAAACAAAATAGTTAAGGTGCCCTTACCCTCCAAAGTTTACAGCGCCCCCCCACCCCGCACCTCCCGCCGCTGCCTCCCCTGCCCCCACCCCGCAAATAGGGAGTGTATGCTAACCGTATTCCAAAGGGATTAACACGCTAATCATGTCCCAAGGCATTTCATGGGTAACTTGGTGATTTATAAAGTCTCTTCGGACTCCAAGAAACAAATAACAGCTGGTCAGTCACACAGTCACAAAACTTTGAACTTACACCAACTGCGGGAGGACTTCAAACACTCATTTCAAACCACCGCTTGGAGATCCAAAAAATTCGCCTTCTTTTCCATCTAATACGGCCCGTAAGTTCAAACTTAGAGCAGTTACAAGCAAACTGCCTTCATGCACCGGCAGGCGACTGTAAAAAGCCGACTTTTGGTTTTGTTTTAATTTTCCTCTCTTAAGTTCGCATGCTAGATATTCCGAAACACACTCCGGGGCTTTCTGAGCTAAAAAAGCTTCCAATCAAGAAAGCCGTGGGGTTTCTGTTCGGCAACTCGGGCAGAAACCCCGCCGATGGAATTTTTCTTTTTTTTTTTTTTCCGGGAAAACCCAAACCCATGCATAATTAAGTCTCGGCAGCTTCACTTCCAGAAAGACCCCCCAAAGGCAAAGCGTCTCCACCTTCGCTAAGCCCCATTAGTTGCGAAACGCCAGACAAGGCAGTTTGCGCCGAGAGCAGAAAACAGCAGCTCCCGGGGAGAGAAGGGAGGCGCACACGTCCCCGCCGCTTAGGCGGGAAAGGAAGCCGGGGAGTGGGCATGGGTTTCGGCGGCACTTACAGGTCGGTCAGAACCATGAGCTCCGAGTAGGCCCGGTGCAGCAGAAATTCGATCAGAGTGCTCAGCCGGTAACCGGGGCTGGCCGCCGCCGCCGCCGCCGCCGCCACCGCGGCTCCAGCGGGTGGTGGCGCCGGGGCTGATGCGGAGCCCCCGCTGCCTCCCCCGCCGCCGCCCGGCGGGACCAGCTGGTGGTTCTCCAGCTGCACGGGGGCCATGGCGGCGCAGAGCCAGGTCTGGTGCAGCGGCAGCCGGTGCGGCCCTCGCTCGTCCGGAGCGCTCGGTCACCGCGCCGGAGCGGGCGCGGACTGAGACACCGCCGCCGCCTAGCGCTGGGCCGGCCCAGAACAGGAAGCCTTGCGCCCGCCGCGGAGGCCCGCCCCCATGAAGGGGACGAGCCCGCGGGCCGCGGGGACGCGGGCAAGGGGCGGGGAAGGAGCGGGGAGGGCGGGGAGCTGGGCGGTCGCCCGAGACAAGCTGCGCCCCCGCCGCCGGTCACTGGCCACTTGGCCGGCCGGCTCCAGCCTCCATGTTGGGAGCCCCAAACGGAAGTCGTTAGACAGAACGGAAGGGGAACTCGTCAGGGGACGTCCTATGCCAAACGGTGCCTTGTCGCCCCCGCTGTCCCGCGCCGGAGCGCATGGGGGCGCGTGGGAGTGAGGCGGGACGGGTGGGGAACTTGGGGGAAAAGAGCGGAAACTGAGGGCGAGCGGCCGAGCCGCGCGCGGCCGGAAGCGGGCGTAAGGGCGGGGCTCGGGGGGGCGGCCGTCGCGGCCCCGCCCCCGCGCGCGCGGCCCGGCGGAGGATTTAAAGGCTCCAGTTTGCCCTGGAGCCGCTGGCTGAGTTCCCCAGAGGGCTGCGAGCGCGGCCGGGGCGACTTCTCCCGCAGCTGCTCGCGGGCCGGGCTCTTGAGTGGCTCCGAGACGGTGGCGGCTGCGCATTGGTGACTTCTCAGCGCTTGGCACCGCCCTCGCTCTGCCCATGCGCTTTCCGTGGGATAGGAAACGTTTCCGTCATTGTTGGCTTTTTTCTTTCTTTCTCCTCTTTAACTGGGGGGGGGGGGGGGAAGGAAGGAAAGAAAAGGCGATCGGGAGCAGAGGTGCGGGCAGAATGATTAAGATTCAGTACACTTGGCTCTATGCTGGGGCTCATTCCCGACCCTTCAGAGCCCAGCCGTTTGGCAGGAGAGACAGCCTCTAGCTCTCGGTTCTTGTCTCCGTTCTTGCAGAAGCCAGCCTGCCCTCCAAGGACCTTCAGACCATCTTGTCTGGTCTGCCGCCAAGTTTCTCCTTCACAAGCCACAGTTAGGGGGCTGGCGAGATGGCAGGGCAAGCGAAGGCGAGGTGGTCCAGCGGCTAGCGCGCTAGCTTTTTTTTGTTTTCACACGTGGCGGACCCGGGTTCGATCCGCAGTATGCCATATGCTCGCCCTGAGCCCCGCCAGGAGTGATTTCTGAATGCAGAGCCATGGGTTACCCCTGAACAATCGCCGGGTGTGGCCCAAGAACCAACATTTCAAAGATAAAATCCACGTTTAGCATTTTGTTTCTTGCTTTTCTTAAATGGCGATCTTCGGCTGGCTGCACGGTGCAGTCGGGGCGCGGGGAGGCTTTAAAGCTGACACTTAAGCCTGTGAGTGCTTATGCCGCTCCTATCGATTTGACTTTGAGTGACCTGATGTGAGAGCTGGGCTTCAGGATTTTAAAAAAGGAGTGTAGGTTCTGATGTGCTGCTAAGGTGAACACTTTTCATCTGCTGAAAAGTGTTCATGGCTCCAGCCCTTGACAAAAAAAAAAATTTTTTTTTTTTTTGCAGGTTCAGATCTTAACACAGGTTAAAATGCTTATTCTTGTCTCCCTCCGCCCCTTTTATGGGAAACGGGGTTGTGTTTGCTGGCTACACCCCGCGGTGCTCGGGGCTTATTTCTGGCTCTGCGCTCAGTAAATTATTTCTGACGGGCTCGGGGGAACTGTATTTGGTGCGGGGAGCTGAATCCCACTTAGCTGTGCGGTAAGTGAGCACTTTACCCTCGGTACTCTCTGGCCGGCTTTCATATTTTGGCGGGGCCTGGGGGAGGAAGCCACACCCAACCGTGCTCTGGCCGCTGCTGGTTCTTTGCCCAAGAATGACCCCTAGCGGTGGTAAGGAGCAAACTGGGATTCGTGGCATGCGAGGCAAGCTTCTTTCTTACCTAGCTCTCTGGGGAGCAGAGGGGGTCCTGAGTCATTCTTGAGGGCCTAGCCACCTGTCTTCTGTAACCTTGAGGTGTAATTACTTGTGCTCTTTGTAACTCTAAACAGTACACTAAGTATCACGATGGCACTTAGCAAAAAAGCATTAAGATTGTATCACATCTACTGGTGTGATTCCTGGAAAGAATGTAACCTTCATCCCTGTGCTAGTTATCTGGGGGGGCAAAGAAAAAAATGGTTAAGAATACCAGAGTTCGAAGCTGTGTTTTGATCAATTTTATTGACGTTGTTTACCTCTCCGTTGAAAATAATATCAACTTAAATTACCAAAAAGATCCTAGAGATATCATATAAGCAAGGATAGGCAATTGTGCAAGATGATTTTAAGGGTTGTTTTTTTTTTTTTTGTAAGGGCCAGAGACTTAGAACAGCAGGTAAGGTGCTTGCCTTGCTCGCTGTCCACCTGGTTCAATTCCTGACACCCCATGTGGTTCCCCAGGAGCGATCCCTGCCAGGACTAACCCCTGAGCATCACTAGGTGTAGTCCCCAAACAAAACAAAAAGTCTTTTCTAATACTTTGATTCTGCTTCATGTTAATAAAATTTTAGCTCTGCCTTTTTGTAAATGTCAAGCACAGTGGCATATCATACCAATGCCTTTTCTAGTCATTCTGTCTGGCAGTCGGGATCTACTTAGGTTTCAAGCAGCTTGCAGATAAATAAGAGGAAAAATTAATTGCTGAAAGAAGGTACTTTAAAGAAAATTTTACCCAGATCTCTCAGTTTAGATTTTACACTGTTTAGTTGAGTTTAGCTTTAGAAATGGAAATAAGCAGTTTGGTGGAGGGTGGGGGGAGAGGGTGGGAACAAGGGTGGACCTTTCCTACCAAAAAAATGGGGGGGGGGCTGGAGCTATAGTACAGCAGGTAGGGCATTTGCCTTGCACGTGGCCGATCCGGGTTCGATTCCCAGCATCCCACATGGTCCTCTGAGCACCACCAGGGGTAATTCCTGAGTGCAAAGCCAGAAGTAACCCCTGTGCATCGCCAGGTGTGACCCAAAAAGCAAAAAAAAAAAAATGGGGGGGAACTGGAGAGATGGTTCAGTGGGTAGGGCATTTGCCTTACACATGGCTGATCTGGGTTCCACTCCTGGCATCCCATATGGTGTCCCCCCCGCCCCCCACCACCAGGAGTAATTCCTGCACACAGAGCTAGGAGTAACCTTTATTGGCCAGTCCCCAGGTTGGCCTGTAACTGGCAAAGGGACTCCAGGAGCGCCTGAGAATAGCTTAGGACCCAGCCCTTGCCCCCCACCTGCCATGAATGGGGAAGGAGAGAAAATGTTAGGGTGTTTGTCTGAGGCACCAAAGGAATGACTCACATTTCAGCCTTTTGGAGAAATAGTTTTCATCACTTTGAAGCATATGGCCAGGTGTTTGGCATATAGGGACCTAGTTTGTGTGTGTGCGTGTGTGTGTGTGTGTGTGTGTGTGTGTGATTGCTATTATTATATCTGATTACCCCTTGTCATCTATCTAGAGTGCCAAAACCCCCCTTTTTAGGGTGGAAATGGAACAAAAGGCTTTCCAAACCCTTTCCCAACACACAGAAAACCGAGCCACGACTTGTAAATCCTAAGGGTTACTTCACCCCAGCTTGCAAGAAGATACCAAACTGAGACCCCCATGTGACCACCTGGGCCTGCCCATCAAGGCAGGAATTTATAAAGGTCACAGTAGGAGCACCCTTTTGAGAATCCTGCCCCAGTTTCTCCCACTGCAATGCATATGCTCGCCCCTGGCTCGGAGAACATGACAGGCTTTTTTCTTCCAAGTCTAGCTCTGTCTTGCTTTTTATCTTCTATTCAGTCAGGTTGTTGTGGGGGGCACACAACAACCACCAGTTGCCCCTGGTGATGCTCAGGGGTAACTCCTCCATTCTGCACGCAGGAATTACTCCTGGCTTGGAAGTATTGTGCTTGGGGCTGGGATGCTGGGGACCAAACCTGGGTCGGTCACATGCAAGGGAAGCCGCCCAGTCCAGTGAACTCTCTCTCCAGCCCCCTCCCTGTTATGTTTTTCACGTTGCAGCACGAGAAGCTGCCAGCCCCAGGAATGTCCCCGCTAACACATTCATTCACATTTTTCAATTGTTCCCCAATTCAGTCAGCCCCTGCGTCTGTCACGCCTCATATCGTTTTAGAACTTGCAGTAGGCTAGTGCCTCAACTCCTAAATTGAGCTAAACACTTAGGGGCTTTCCTGACATCAACTGATTTTAATAAAAAGAATAAACGGCCAAAATACGGAGTAGCAGAGCACATTTCCTTTTGAGCCCGCGGGACGAGATCAATGAAATCCTGATACCTAGGGCTTCATTTTGAAATATACAGCTGTCCCCTCCGACACCAGGATGGGAAAGGAATGAAAAATACTGTGTTCTTTTTCACAAGATTATTACAATCAATACCTCCAAAATGGAGACCCAAAGCATGACAACAGTCATTCAACATGTCATCCATTCAGCTTTCCTCATAGAAGTTGGGAGAAGGAATTCACAGTACTATGAGTATGGTCTGACCAACCTAGTGGGGGAGAAAGAAAACAAAATGTTGTTGGTGGTGTTTTTTTGGGTTTTTTTGTTTTTCTTTGGGGCAGGGGGTGGGGTGGGGGAACTGAGCACGTGGCAGTGCTCAGCGACCATTCCTGGTGTTGCTAGGATTGAATCAGGAGTGCAAGGGAAGTATGTTACCCCTGTACCGTCTCTCCTGCTCCCCAAGAATTTTTTTTAAGCAGTTCATTTTCTTTGGAGGTGGCATTTGGGCCACACCCAGGCTTACTTACTCCTGACTGTTCTCACGGATCACTGCCGGTGGTGCTCAGGGGACCGTATGTGGTGCCAGAAGTGGTGCCAGAAATCAAACCTGGGTCAGCCTTGTGCCAAACGAGCACACCGACAGTATGCCTATTCCTCTGGCCCCAAGTTGAACGTGTTTCTCTTTGTGTAATTTCCAATGGCTGCCATAACAACCAAATCCCCAATTCTCAGAGACTTTCCAGGGTAAGAGTTTTATATTCTCACGGTCACGAAGTATAGCAAAGAGGTACCCCGTAGGGAGGCTGTCCTCTGAGTCAGAGATCCCGGCCCAAGCTCTGTCCATCTCAGAGGCAGCACTGTGACTGTGAGATTCGTTTTAATAGCCACGTCCATTGCCTTTTCCAGAATCAGTCATGTGACCCATTTAAAGGCAGGGAGCCAGGAAATTGTCTTTCTGGGTGTAGGAAGGAAAGGAAATGCTTTGGTGAATAAGGCATTGTTTGTTCCACAATATTCAAGTTGTCTTCTGTCTGTTGTTATGTTTGGGGGTTTTATTGCGGAAGGGGGGGCCACACCCCATGTTGCTCAGGATTTACTCCTGGCTCTCTGCTCAGTGATCACTTCCTGGTGGGGCTGGGGGGGGGGGGGGAACCATATGGTATGCCAGGGATTAAACCTGAGTCAGGATTAAACCTTGCTGCTTGCTAGGGCCTGTTGTGCTGGTTTTTTGTTTTGTTTTGTTTTGGTTTTTTCTTAGCACATAGCTTCTGAAATGAAACCACTTAAAAGCCACTGCTAACTTCACCCCTGAATGAAGTTGAGTGTTCTCCAGCAAATTTCTTTGTTTGTCTGGCCGTTAGTTTCCTCGTCTGTGGTCCTCCTATTTACTCAGAGAACTATTGCAATAAATGAATGAATTCATATTTGCCGAAGACAAGCTCCAGGGATTGGAGAGATAGGACAGAGGGTAGGGCTAGGAGTGAACCCGGAGCACTGCAGAGTGCAGCCCCCAAATAAAACAACAACCAAAAAACAAAACCAACCCCCCCAAAAAATCAATCTAGAAATGAGTCACCTAACCGGATTGACTATTATCAGCATCATCCCTTTGGAGAATTCTTGAACTTTTTTTTTTTTTACACAGGCTTGTCAATTTTAATATAAAACAAAGGAGCCCACCGAAAGACCTCTAAATAGAGAGGCACAATTTGGGAGGATCCTTGGGCCTGCCGATTATTTTTTTAAAGGTTCATTTCATCGTTCTTTTTTTCCCCCTCCATCCTTTCCCTTTGTTATGATTATGGGTGTAAAAACTGGAGTTTGCCCAGACACTGGGCTGTCAGGCTCTCAGAGGTCCTTTTGTGTTCCAGTGAATGACTGAACTGAAAAAAACAAAACAAAACACCCGCGATGTTCTCCCAGGTATTCACAGGCAGCAAACTAGGTCCACGTGCTACCCAACTTCCACCTCCAGCTTAGAAAGAGGGTTTTCGTGTCCCAGTGGAAAGCAGGAAAGAAAAATCATCCGGGGTCCTCCATCTGGTCGTGGAGCTCGCTCACTCTTCTGACTGTGGGCCAGAGAGTTCACCATCTGAAGTTTCAGATGGCACAGTCCCTGCGTCATGCTCTCTGCTTCGGGGTGGTTCTGGGGGTCAAACTCATGACCTCGTGTTTCAAGTAGACACCTTTAGCCTCGGAGCCAACTGCTGGAACCATCCTGGGATTTATTTATTTTTTTAATATTTCAGAAAAAGTTGAGGGGTGGGGCTGGAGCGATAGCACAGCAGGTAGGGCGTTTGCCTTGCATGCAGCCGACACGGGTTCGATTCCCAGCATCCCATATGGTCCCTGAGCACCACCAGGAGTAATTCCTGAGTGCAGAGCCAGGAGTAAGCCCTGTTCATCGCCAGGTGTGACCCAAAAAAGCAAAAACAAAAAGAAAAGTTGAGGGAGGGCGCATATGCTGCCTGAGCCCATGTGCTGCGTGAGCCCACGTGGCTGAGCACACGTGGCGCCCAAGCACGTGTCTCCCGCATCTCTCCTCTTGAGGTGTGTACTTTCATACTTTCCTGTCTAATGCTAGGGTGCGTGTAAGGGTTCTCTCTCGAGCACATTACTCTCCACTCTCTCCCACTTTCTCTTCCTCCTTCTCTTCAAAAACCTCCAAATAAAATCTGCTTTACTTCACATACAAAAAAGTTGAGGGAGGTAGATAAAATAAGATTGGCGGAATGTCAACAGTTGTTAAAGCTGCTGATGGTCACAGAAGAGCTTGGTAAGCTCTTCTTTCTTTTCTGTATTTTTAAGAATGAATCTGATAGAATCGGTGGTCAGCTGAAGGCTCAGATCGTTTTGTTTCTCTAATAAACAGTCTTTAGTATGTATCTGCTCAATCTTTCAGCGCAGTCTTTTGGTTTTATCATATTTGTGTTCTGCGAGCCCTACCAGTGTGTAGGGGCTACTCCCGACTCAGTGCTCCGGGGTCACTCCTGGTGGTACTCAGAAGTGTACCCTGTCATACTTGGAATTGAACCCAGAGCCTCATACATGCAAGGGAAATAACCTACCAATGAGCCACAGTCCTGACCCAGTCTTTCCATTTAAAAAAATAGTTTTATAGGGACTGGAGCAATAGTTCAGTGGGTAGGGTGTCTGCCTTGCACATGGCTAACCCAGGTTTGATCCCTGGCATCCCATGTGGTCCCCCAAGTACCACCAGGAGTAATTCCTGAGTGCAGAGCCAGGAATAATCCCTGACCATCACTAGGTGTAACCAAAAAAATAAATAAATAAAATTTAAAAAATAATAACATAAAGTGCTTAACACTAACATTGTGAAAATGACAAAGCTTCCTTTTCTTTTGGCTTCGGGGCTATATTCGGCTGTGCTCGGGGATCATTCCTGGCAGGACTCAGGGGACCGACCGTATGGGATGCTGAGGATTGAACCCAGGTCAGCTGCATGCTAGGCAAGCACCTAACCTGCTGTATTATCTCTCCAGTGATCCCTGACAAGGTTTTCTAAATAATGCGGAATACAAGGAAAGAAAGCAAGGGATTAAGCAATTCCCAATGCAACTGCCCTGAGATTTGATCAATAGAGCTGTTATGTCAGGGTGCTGGAGGGAGCGGGGAGGAGATGTGGGGATAATAATGGAGTTATCCAGGCACTTGGCGCAGGGCCTGGTGTAGCTAGCACACTCTGGTGGCGGACATGGTGTAGCTGCACTGCATGTATAAAATAATGTCGATTCTATTAACAAAAAAATCAGCAGGCCGGAGAGAGTAAGGCACTTACCATGAGCATGGCAGTCCCTGTTTTGAGCCTTCTCTCTTTCTGTCCCCTAAGCACCAATCAGGATTGATCCCTAAGCAGAGCCAGGAGTGACCCTTGAGCACCCCACCCAAATAAATTAAATCAGTAAAAACTACAAGGTTTCAAAGAGTGACTTTTTGGGGAGGTGTTGTTTTTGAGTCTCATCCAGACTCCCCAAAGTGTGTATATTAAATAGTATTGTTGTATGCATATAAACCATATTTTCCTGACCCCTCCCTGGATAGACCATTGTGAATCAAGCTATTGTGAACGGGAGGATTTAAATTGACTCCTGGTACCAGTTTCATTGTGGGGTGGGCATTCCCCACACATACAACATACAGCAACCAATTCTCAGACACCATTAGGGACTCCTGGAATTCAGTTCAACTGATTTTTTTTGTTTGTTTGTTGTGGAGGGGAGGGCATGCCCAACGTGCTCGGGGCTTACGCTCTGAGCTCAGGGAGCCTTATAGAATACCAGGGATCAAACCCGGCTGCATGCAGAGTAAGTGGCCTAGCTGCTGTACTAGCTCTCTGACCCCAGATTCAATTTAGTTCTGCTCCTGCTTCTCTCGAGAGCACTCGGGGCCTACAGGTGAAGGAGTCAGACCCTCGCACCTTGCCTCCTCCCTCTTCACACCCGTTTCTGACTCCAGCCCCAAGCCCAGGTGGGTTCCTGTGCCTCTGACCAACAGGCCAAGGACGGAGCGTTTCCCTCTCTGCTGTCTGAAGGACACCTGAGTTGCCAGCTCAGGGCCGTACCTGTACTTGGACTAACAGGCTGTACACCTGAGGTTCCCAGAAACTTCTCTTTAGGTTCAAAGAATCTGCTAGAGCAAATTAATCACAGAACTCAGAGATACTCTCCCTCCCCACCCTCCCCCACCTCCCCACCCCCTCCTGAAAAAATATTGGACTAACTTGTTTTTCACGGTGCTTCTCCCTGACCATATGGCCAGGCCATTAGGCACCTCCCAAGAATCTGTAAAATGCCAAACATAGGGGCTTTTTACTACATTTTTTTGTTTGTTGGCTTTTGGGCCACACCTGCCAGTGCTCAGGGCTGACTCCTGACTCTGGGTTCAGGAAGCTCTCCTGGCCAGGCTGGGGTACCATATGGGATGCCAAGGATCAAACCCCAGTGGGCTGCATGTAAGGCAAGTGCTCTACCCACTGTATATCTCTCAAGCTTCAGCTTTTTGCTACTTATCAATGCTTCCATCACAGCTGAGAAAATCTGTCCTTCAGTTCCCTGAGCTGATTTATTTCTACCTTCCTTCACGAGAGTGATGGCCTTCCAAACAAAATATTGTTTGAGGCACAACACCTAATCAGAGAGAGAGAACAAAAGGGAATACCCTGCCATCGTGGCAGTGTGGGGTGGGGGGAGACGGGACTGGGGAGGGGGGGAGGGATGTTGGGTTTACTGGTGATGGAGAATGGGCACTGGTGAAGGGATGGGTTATCAAACTTTGTAAGGGATAAACATGAGCACAAAAATGTATAAATCTGTAACTGTACCCTCACGTTGACTCACTAATTAAAAATAAACTATTAATTTAAAAATATATATATTGTTTGAGGGGCTAGAGTGATAGCACAGCGGGTAGGGCGTTTGCCTTGCACATGGAGTGCAGAGCCAAGAGTGACCCCTATGCATTGCCGGGTGTGACCGAAAAAGCAAAAATAAAAAAACAAAAAACAAAATATTGTTCGAGGTGCCACAGTGATAGTACAGCCGGTAAGGCATTTGCCTTGCCCATGACCAACCCAGGTTTAAAACCCAGTGCTCCATATGGTCCCCTGAGACCGCCAGGAGTGGTCTCTGAGCACAGAGCCAAACTGTTCCTAGCCCAGAGCGCAGCTGGGTGTGGCCCCAAGAGAAAACAAGAAGATATTGTTCATTCAGCTTGGGACTTTTTTTTTTTTTTCAGGAGAATCTCAAACTGTTTACAGGACATAGTCCAAATGACAATAGTGCCCCACAGTAGCGCATGCAGTTCCATAGGCCCAGAGCTGAGGCAGTTCCTTGTATTTCCCTGGCAGTATAATTCCTTATAAGCCATTTCCATTTTATGATGGAACATTCTAGATTCTGCCATTCCCATCAGACTGTGGCTATTTCCGGCTTCAGGATCATTTTCTGTCCTTCATAAAGATAGCTGCAATTCACGACTGAGAGTAACACGATAAATCTTACCCAAATGTAAATTCTCAAGTCCAGAGAATCATTCATCATTGCTGGGACACACAGGCGCTTGCTCTAAGTCCTGTCTATGTACCCCACAGAGTAATACACAGAACTTATGTTCTACACTGTGTGGACTCAGTCTTCCTGATTGCCATTTCACTTGTCTAATTAATATCACCTGAAGGGCAGATTTCCACGCTTTCTGTTTCAAAACATTAGGGAGGAGAAGTATTTCCCAAGGAGATATAGTGACCATTCCCATCATATAATCAGATTAAAAGCAGATGCAATCTTTTCACATAAAGCTTGTTCAAATGTATCAGTTCTAGGGCTGGAGCACACAACCAACCCGGGTTCGATTCCCAGCACCACATTTGGTCCCCTGAGCCAGCCCTGCTAGGAGCAATCCCTAAGCACAGAGCCAGGAGTAAGCCGTAAGCACCACTAATTGTGGCCCCCAAACCAGAATAAAAATATATTAGTTCAGGGGCTGGAGTGATAGCACAGCAGATAGGGTGTTTACTTTACACATGGCCAAGCCGGGTTCGATTCCCGGCATCCCATATGGTCCCCCGCGCACCGCCAGGAGTAACCCCTGAGCATCGCCAGGTGTGACCCAAAAAGCGGAAAAAAAAAAAATTAGTTCTACAAAATTTGCCTTAATTCCACAGAGCCTTACATTCCTAGCTCCAGTTACGATTAGAATAGAACTTCTGCTACAGGCTTTAGATGTACAGTCAGGGAAAATGTGTGTCCCTCAGTCTGATGTCACAGGCATTGACAAAAGGCATTCAGATAAAAAGAGGGGTCTGGGGGGTAGCACAGGAGGTCAGTTGCTTGCCTTGCAAATGACTGAAGCAGCTGAGACCCTGGCTTGAATCTCAAGGGACCATGCAGTGCCAGGGGTCGTGTGTGTGTGTGTGTGTGTGTGTGTGTGTGTGTTTATGTTAGAGAGAGAGAATTCAGATTGGAGATGAGGCCTGTTGTCCCTGTTTAATTTGGACACCTCTTCAAGTATATTTCAGTCTGATTACACAACCTTCTCTTAGTACTCACCTTCTAGTGCTCACGTGTGTGAGCTTTAGTCTTAAATGTTAGCATCACATCAAGGGACTTCTCAGTTCACCTTACAATGAAAAAACCATGAAGAATGGTGCAACCCAACTGTCCAAATAGCTTTTCAATCAATGTAATTTAGGCAGGTGGGCGGAGCTGGAATTCACAAAGTACTACCCTAAGGGCTGCATTTTATAGCTGCTGGGCAAAAAAAAAAAAAAAGGAACTGACAAGGATCATTTATCTCAGAATGAGAAAGTAGAGCACTGTCCGGCCTTTCATTACACTTGAATAATACACAGCTAAAAAGTGCACAAGCTAACAAGAAATCATATTTTCTCCGAAGGGCCTACTACAGCTCTCAACTGGCATGCTGACCGTGGAGACTTCACCGCTCTGTGCACAAAAAAAGCAACTTTGTTCTTTTTTTTTTTTGCAACTTTGTTCTTGAAAGTCACAGTTGCTCAGAAATGTAACTATTTGAAAATGTATCTTAAGCTGAAAACATTTTATTCTTGTCTGGAAGAAGTAAGACACTTTGATGCAGAAATGTAGCCAATTTCTAGTTCTTTGTTTTGTTTTGGGGCTGGCTACAACTGGAGGTGCTCAGGGGTTACTCCTGGCTCTGCCTTCAAGAATCACGTCTGGTGGTGCTTGGGGGCCCATATGAGATGCTGGGGATTGAACCCGGGACCCGGGTCGGCTGTTTACAGGACAAGCACCCTACCCAGCTGTACTATCACTCTGGCCCCTGTAGGTACAATTTCTGTCCTAGAAACAGAGCTTTGGATAGGCCTGCCTGAGTCAATAATCCACATAGAACCTATTTGTAGTAACCCAAGAGTTTGTACATTGCGACTTAGAGATGATATCCACAGTCTTGTTTTTGTTTTTGTTTTTTTGGGTTTTGTTTTTGTTTTTGTTTTGAGAGGGATTGGGCAGCACACTCAGTTATGCTCAAGGGCTTACTACTGGTTCTGCAGCAGTCCAGGTGGGGCTCAGAGGACCATAGGCATGCAAGGAATGGAACCCAGGTAGGACAGCTACCAGCTGTCCTATCTCTCAAACCCCAGCAAGAAAGTCTTTTTTTTGTGGGGCTGGAGCAATAGCACAGTGGGTAGGGCATTTGCCTTGCATGTGGTCGACCCGGGTTCGAATCCCAGCATCCCATATGGTCCCCAGAGCACAGCCAGGAGTAATTTCCTGAGTGCATGAGCCAGGACTAACCCCTGTGCATCACTGTGTGTGACCCCAAAAAAAAAAAGTCTTTTTGTTTGTTTGGGTTTGGGTTTGAGTTTTAGGGCCACACCCAGCTGTGTTCGGGGTTTATTACTGGCTCTGGACGCAGGGATCACTCTTGGAAGGTTTCAGGGGGCCATATGTGGTAACAGGGATCTAACTCAGATTGGCCACATGCAAAGCAAACACTCTACCCACTGTACTAGCTCTCCTATCTTTTGCTTTTGAGTCTACCAAAACCTGCTTCATTTACATTTTACCTATGCACTGGTCCCTACTGTCACTTATTCTATCCTTTCTTTCATTCAGTGAGCTGTTTCATAGTTTCATGGGTATGATTGCCCTCGTTTTATAGGGACAATGAACCTGATTTTGTGATTTCACCAGTTTGTCTATAATAGTCTGGGCTTCACAAAGTAAACCCTCCTTAAAGGCCAAATCAGGAGGCAATGAGTTTCAATAATTCAGAATAAAAGAATTTCCTGCAAGGGCTGAAGTGATGGCTCATTGGGCTGAGCACAGACTTTTGCACACCAGAGGCCTGGGTTTGATCCCTGACTCTACATATGATCTGAGCTCTGCCAGGAGTGATCCCTGAATGCAGAACCAGGAGTAAATCCTGAGCACAGCTAGGTTTGACCCAACAACCTTTCCCTATTCCCAAAATATTTGTTTTGGTCACTTTGGCCACAGTAATTATTCATGTGACAAAATCTTGTCAGCATCAGGGGCATTTAGGCCTTAATAAGTCATGCTGAGCAAGGCCATCCATGGTATGTGAAGCTCTTCGTGGACTTAGCCTCTAAATCACTTGAAAGGTTTAAGATTATTTTTTATTTCCACCAAACACTATCCATTATTTCAAGAGACTCTCTTTTAACCAGACAGAATGAGTCAAAATGGAAACTCAAAGCAAACTTAAGAGCAAAAATAGTGCTCCTTCAGAAAATACAAATTACAGTAGATATTTATAGAGGCTGCCAGTATTATTTCCTCAGAGCGTCATCAAAAGGTTAGGACTGGTCTAAAGAGAGGCAGTGGTATAGCAATCACTGAACAAAAGATTTAAAGTAGGACGCTGAGAGCGGGGAATGTGGCTGAGTGGCAGTGCATTTCCTGTGCAGTGGCAGGGCCCCAGTTCAATCCCCAGCTCTT
This sequence comes from Sorex araneus, assembly GCF_027595985.1. Classification (NCBI taxonomy): domain Eukaryota; kingdom Metazoa; phylum Chordata; class Mammalia; order Eulipotyphla; family Soricidae; genus Sorex; species Sorex araneus. The sequence continues at coordinate 42,252,900 of NC_073313.1, forward strand.
CAAAAACAAAATAAGACTGCTAAATATTTGTAATTTATTCCAGATATAAGAACTTGATTTATTAAATAAAGTTGCTTTCTGTAATTCAAGTCCATTTTTTTCTTTTGGGTTTTGGGTCACACCCTGTGGTGCTCAGGGGGTACTCCAGGCTCTATGCTCAGGGGGTCCCCTGTGGCAGTGTTTGGGGGGTTCCAGGAGTCAAACCAGGGTCACACACATCATACACAGCATGGTTCCCCCAAACACCACTGTGAGTGAACCTTCCCAAAAGTATGGCATATGAAACAAAAAAAGACTCTTAAGTTATAATAAAAATAGGGGCTGGAGGCATAGCATAGCGGGTTCGATTTCCAGAATCCCATATGGCCCCCTGAACACTGCCAGGGGTAATTCCTGAGTGCAGAGCCAGGAGTAACCCCTGAGCACCACCCAGTGTGACCCAAAAAAGCAAAAATAAAAAAAATTATAATAAAAATAATATTTTAAGGAGAAAATTCTAAAATGTCACCACCCAAAAACATGAATAAAATAGAATCTAGAGACTCAGAATAGAATGTATCAACTGTTCAGGATATAACCTCAAATTATATTAGAACAAGAGTCAACAAAATAAGATTAGGACAAAACCTACTCTCAAAAGGAAATAACGTCGATAGAGATTGATCCTGTTTTGAGCCCAATGTTAAATTGAGCAAGTAATACCGAATTTCTATTATGAATACATCCAGTGGTGGAATGAAAATATGTTAATAATAAATATATATATAACCTCAAAAGAGAAATAAAATCTATTTAAAGAGAGTGAAGCTTCAATTTCAGAACTTAAAAATGCAATATCTAAAAGTTGAAATTCTCTAAACTGAAGATCGCTGACGGCATGTCAGCTTCACAACTAATCTTGGAAGAGAATGCAAACCAAGCTGCTGAAACTCACCACACCTTCACCCGTCTGGGGGCTGAAAACCCTGGGGCTCCCTTGGGAGGGGGGCAGGCCAAGTCCCCGCCCTGCCAAACCTGGCAGCTGCACCCACACTCCACACGGACTAATCTCTGCAGAGACACCAAACCATAGGAAATTCCAGGCACCCGGAATTTCAGGCTGAGAGATCTGGGGTCTTCTCAGAGTGGTGGTGGGGGAGCAGCCTCGCCACACATGGTCCCCAGTACTGAGGGAAACCCCAGCAGCCACACCCACATCCCCCGCAGCTGCTGCAAAGTAAACAACAACCCAGGTAGAGATGCAAGCCAAGTCAAACCTCTGAAAACTCATTGGCCCAGTTCTACAGGTCCTGGAGTTTCTGGGGCACTTGGACGGCTGCGTGAAACCTACAAGGAGCACACCAAATTCGATGGGAAAAGTAGCATAGAAGCCAACTAAGCTCTATAAACAAACAGCTTAGTAAACCCTCAGACAGTGACTTTAATGACTCCGTTGTGGGAAATCAGTTTTCACAAAGTTTCTTTTACGGAAGTATTTTTGATACTTAGTCATTTTGTTGTAACAAGCATTATACAATGTATCATTTTGTGTCTGCTAAAGGCAAGCTTAAAGGGCGGGTAGGGAATTGGAGACAAATCACTGGGGGAAATTTAGGCTGGTGGTGGGATTGGTATTGAAACATTGGATGTCTGAAATCATGGTATTATGCGGAACTTTGTAAATCACGGTGTTTAAATAAAGTTTAAAATGCATAAATCTGAACAGTTTCATTATGAGAACTTAAACACCGGAATTTCTTTAAGACAAATTCACTAATAAATGGCCTTTTAAAGTTAAATCATTCACTATTTTGTATAAAGCACATTTTGTCTATCAGTGTGTGAAATAACTTGGAACATGTCAATAAGCACTGAAAATAAGTTCTAAAATGATATAATTAGTTCGTGAGCTTCCAACTAAATTTCTGCTTATGCAAACTGTAACAGATAAACTAGCATTTATATTTATTCTGAAATAAATTTATTCATTCATTTGAAAACTTCAAAAAAAATTCTCTGAGCAGATTAGAGATAACAAGAAAACACTCAGTGAACACAAAAATACCATTCCCGTGATTATTTTGTTTTTCTCTTTAATTTTTAGGTATCTTACTGCTTCCAAGTGGGGTTTCTTTTCCTTTCACAGAAGTTCTTTTACTATTTCTTGGAAGGGCATTTTACTGAAGAAGTGTTACTTAATTAAAAAGCTTTTCATACCACCTTCAAATCTGACTAATAACCTAGTTGACTAGTATGCTCTTGATAGAGTTTCTGTGAAAAATTTTGCTAATAGTCTTTTTTCTGAGGGGTCACACCCAGCGATTCACAGAGATCACTCCTGTCTCTGCACTCAGGAATTACCCCTGGCAGTGCTCAGAGAACCATATGGGATGCTGGAAATCGAACCCGGGTCGGCTGCATGCAAGGCAAATGCCCTACCCTCTGTGCTATTGCTCCAGCCCCGCTAATAATCTTATGGGTGTTCACTTAGATGTGACTCTGCTTTTTCTCTTCCCTTGTTTTCTCTTTCTTTTTTTGCCATTTTCATTATACTATGTATTGCTGTGTGTCTGTTTGGATTTATTTTGTTTGGAACCCTTAGAGTTTCCAGGATGTTGGTATCACGTTCTTTTCTCAGCCTGTGGGAAGGTCTCTGCTGTGATTTCTTCAACCAAGATTTCTTCCCCTTCCTCTCTTCTCCTAAAAAACTCTATGATTGAATGCACTCTCTTTTTTAAATTTTATTTTATTTTTATAAAATTGGACTAGTGTGATAGCACAGCAGGTAGGGCGTTTGCCTTGCATGCGGCTGACTGGGGTTCAATTCCTCCATCCCTCTCGGAGAGCCCGGCAAGCTACTGAGAGTATCCCACCTGCAGGGCAGAGCCTGGCAAGCTCCCCTTGGCGTATTTGATATTCCAAAGACAGTAACAAGTCTCACAATGGAGATGTTACTGGTGCCTGCTCGAACAAATCAAAGAACAACGGGACGACAGTGCTACAGTGTCTGTTATGAATAAACCGCTGAAAATGCTCCAGAAAGGTTTCCTTAAAGGAAAGTGTATAAAGATTGTTGTATTTCTCCTAGAGGCCATTAAGCCCTTCAATAAGAGATCACTAACATGTTATTAAAGGTTGAGCCTTGTGTGCTGATAGATAGATAGATAGATAGATAGATAGATAGATAGACATAGATATATGTATATATATATATGTAAAAATATATTCTCCTCTAATATTGGTTGCCTTCTACACCACATTTGACTATTGTCCTTCTTGATACTATGCCATAGAGATTTTTTTAGGGGGTGGGGAAGCATATCCAGTGGTGCTTATTGGCTTTGCTCTCGGGGATCACTTCTGGTGGGCTCGGGGGACTATATGAAGTGCTGGGGACCAAAACCAGGTCAGCCACATGCAAGGCAGGCACATTACCCACTGTGCTATCTCTCTGCCCTCCTCATAGATAACTTAAGTCATCATCATTTTTTTTTAAATTATTTATTCTTGGGGCTGGAGTGATAGCACAGCGGGTAGGGCGTTTGCCTTGCACGCGGCCGACCCGGGTTCAAATCCCAGCATCCCATATGGTCCCCTGAGCACTGCCAGGGGTGATTCCTGAGTGCATGAGCTAGGAGTGACCCCTGTGCATTGTGGGGTGTGATCCAAAAAGCAAAAAAATTATTTATTCTTTCTGTTGGTGATTTTTAATGGACTACCTTTGAGCTCCCTTCTTTGATTTTTGTTTTGTTCTGTTTGGGGGCCACACCTGGCACAGTGCTCAGGGGTTACTCCTGGCTCTGTGCTCAGGGATCACTCCTGGCAGAGCTCGGAGACCATATGGGATGCCAGAAATAGAACCCAGGTCAGCTGTGTGCAAGGCAGGTGCATAATTGCTGTACTGTCACTCTGGCCCCTCGCTTATTTAATTTTTGGTAATGAGACCCACAACTGGACTCTTTAGTTCTAAGATTTCTGTTGAGACATTTCTCAAATGTTCTCTCACCCTTTCTCTGTCTTTGTTGAAGCTCTGTTTCACTGATCTCATTTCAATGAGCATCATTTGGATTATTGCTTTGAAGTCTTCTTCATACAGCTCCCATAGCTCCATTATATTAGGTGTTTTTTTCTTTTTCAGGCTATTGTCTTGATCCATTACTAAATGTGAGAGTTTCTCTCTCTCTCTCTCTCTCTCTCTCTCTTTCTCTCTCTCTCTCTCTCTCTCTCTCTCCCCCCCCCTCTCTCTCTCTCAAGATAGATATATAGGTATGTTTTCGGGCTACACTCTGCACTCAGGCATCACTCCTGAGAGGGGTTGGAGGCCACATAGGGTACCTAGGATCAAACCTGGGTGTGCTGTGTGTCATATCCACTGTACAATCTTTGTGACCACCCCCATTGCATTTATTGCTCCATATAGGCCTGGGCAGGGGGCTTGGGGCCTGCGTTTGAGTAGGTTTGTCCAGTGACCCGCTTTTAGAGATAGCAAGTCCTAGGGGGCATTTATGTACCAAGTTCAAGAGCTCTTGGGCAGCCACCAGGTTGCTGAGGTCACGGAGACTTGGGAAATCACTTGGAAACTCATGTGTCAGTGGCTTAAAGAGGAGGCTCAGGCTTCAATCCCAGCTGGTGACTGAGCAGGCACCCAGAACTGGCTCGGAGCAGAGCCTGGCTGGCCATAGGCTAGCAAGGGAGCATAGCAGGCCATGCCCCCCTCCCCCTCCCCTGTAGCTGGGTCGGCTTTGGGAGGCCCTCAAGGTGCTTCCTGGCTCTGGAGGTGCTAGTCAGATGGGGACCGGCAGGGTCATGTCTTGTGTCTCCTGATAATTATCTCTCAGCCCCCAGCTTGCTCAGCTCTTTGCTATGGGGGTTGGAGCTCTCCTCAGGCCTGTGCCCTCAGAGTCTGTTACTATGGACAGCGAGATCCAATCTGGCACCCACCAGTGCTGCTATCAGCAGGGTTGAGAGAGGTCATCAAGATGACTCCTGCCAGGGGTTCCACCCCCACCCTTTATACTCAGTAGGGCCTTGTCTCACGCTCCAGTGTTGTAAGTATGGAATTGTAGGACTGGGGTGCCAGCCCAGCCTCCCCTCTCAAGGGTAAGGTTTTTAAGGTTCTTTTTTTATTGTTGGTTTTTTTTTTTTTCGCTTTTTGGGTCACACCCAGCGATGCACAGGGGTGACTCCTGGCTCTACACTCAGGAATTACTCCTGGCGGTGCTGGGGGACCATATGAGATGCTGGGAATCGAACCCAGGTCGGCCGTGTGCAAGGCAAACGCCCTACCCGCTGTGCTATAGTTCCAGCCCCCAAGGGTAAGGTTTTGCACTTAGAAATCTCTTCCCAGGGCTGGAGAAGTGGGTAAGTCCAGTGGGTAAGCATTTGTCTTTCATGCAACTGACCTGGGTTCAATCCCCGGCATCCCATATCTAACACGGAGCATCACTCGTGTGACCCCAAAACTAAAATAATAAAATAAAGAAAAAATTTTAATAAAGAAAGAAATTACTTCCCAATTGCAGCATTTTTTTTCTTTTTGGGTCACACCCAGCGATCAGGGGTTACTCCTGGATCTGCACTCAGGAATTACTCCTGGTGATGCTCAGGGGACCATATGGGATGCTGGGAATCGAACCCAGGTCTGCCGCGTGCAAGGCAAATGGCCTACCCGCTGTGCTATTGCTCCAGCCCCCCAATTGCTGTGTTTTGCCCTGATGTAGGGTTTCTTTCTTGCTGAGGGCATCGCTCTGACTCCAATTCATGGGCACGCTGTCTTTCGGTCCTTGCTCTAGAAACTTTGTTCTTTGGTGAGTCAGGTAGATTTCTGTGTAAATTGATGCCAGCTTGGGGTATAGATTTGTGGTAATAACAGAAAGAGGTAAACACAAGTCTTCCCTTTGCAGCCCTCTTAGGAGGTTGTCAATTCTTCAGAAATTCCATTGCAATATGTTTTCTTCATTTTTCAGATCTTCATCTTTTTACAGTCACCCCAAAGACTAAAAGTGTGTTTGTTGCATTAGGATTTAGACTATATTGAACGCAAACAATTAGACCCAGAGAACTCTAAAGGTATACAAATCCATGTGGGTGAGCCTATACCCTGAAATTGGATGTTGGGTTAAACATTTATCATCCCGTAGAATCGTTCACATTTTTTTTCCACTGCAGAAAAGTAAGATTACATTGCCTTCTATTTGGCAGTAAAGTAACAGTTCTGTCAGGCTGCATTTCCATACCAGTCAGTAATTTCCTCTTTATGGATGTTGCATCCAATTATTCTGATATTGTAGGTCATTATTTAATGTCAAAGTATTTTCTCTTTGACAACCAAACACTTTTCCAGATAGAACACATAATAAATAGGTTTAAGACACCAAGCAGAAATCTGTGTTGATGGGCAGTGGCACTGAACACTAAACCCATCTGTCTCTGGTATTTTGTTGTCACAGCTCATTTAGACTTTGCCAGTTCTACTCTGACCTCAGCCAAATACTAGATTAAGTTTCAAAATCATTAGGCTGGTGGGTATTGACTTGAAAAAAATAAAATAAAATAAAATAAATGAAACTGCCTTGGTAAAAATGAGTCCTATTTGATTTTTTTGAAAAAAAATTTCAGAACTTCTATATCTCCCATTGCATCAGCTAAGAACAATTTTGGCTACAAGACCAGACAGTGTGGATAATTGTGGACAGGAGCTCATTTTTCTCATGTAATAATATATCTGGAATTTGGTAACTGCTGAGGAATTGGTTCAACGTCTCTATTATGTCAGGAGAAGTTCACTTCCGGGTCACAAAATGGTTGCTGCAACCCCAGACATGGTATGAAGTAGAACAAAAGAAGTGGTCCCTGGTTATTTGTCCTATTCATTAGACAGCAAAGCTCTTATAAAAGCTCTCTAACCGATTTCTGTGTGTAGTTCAAGTATCCAGAGACTATAAAGCAAGGCCACTTCGTATTAAGACAGGAACCTGGGAGTCCTGTTTTTTTGCAAATCCGTCAGGGAGAGACCAGGTAAGAACAAATGAGCCATTGGGCACCACAAGGTTAGCCCAGTGTTTCTCAACATTTCCCCACCACGTCTCTCTTCTGACCTTGTTTTCTTCCTGTGCTGACTTTCCCTCTGCCCTGCCTACTAGTTGCTCCCTCTCATGCCCATGGGTTCCTATTGATGCAGTTTTCACCTGTGGTTTACTTGGAATATCCTGGGGCTCCCCAGTTGAGAACCGCTGGACATACATTGATGGGTAACCATCTTGTGACCCAAAGTGAGCTTCTCCCGACACCAGCAGGGATATTGAACCAATTCCCCGGCAGCTACCCATACAGATCAAACCCTGGTAACCTCTATGCTGTTCAGTAGGACACAGGGGTAGCAACATTAAGGAGGAAATCAGAGAAGAACATCTGTCTGCCAAAACTTATGACCTTGGGGCTGGAGCGATAGCACAGCGGGTAGGGCATTTGCCTTGCACGCAGCCGACCGGGGTTCGATTCCCAGCATCCCATATGGTCCCCCAAGCACTGCCAGGGGTGATTCCTGAGTGTAGAGCCAGGAGTAACCCCTGTGCATTGCCAGGTGTGACCCAAAAAGAAAAAAAACCTTCATGATCTTGTTTTTTTTGTTGTGACAAATTACAAATCAAAGTCATGATTCAACTTGTATTTACTACTATTTAGTGGACTGTGTGACTTGACCTACTTTAATTTCCTGCTTCCGTGCATTTGCTCATGCTGTTAGGTTGGCCCAAATGGATCTCTTTTTCCACTTCTCTGTAGTAAACCTTTTATTTGTTGGGGCCGGAGTGATAGTAAAGCAAGCAGGGCGTTTGCCTTGCATGTGGCCACCCAGGTTTGATCTGTGGCATCCCTGAGCACTGCCAGGGATAATTCTTTTTTTTTTTTTTTTGCTTTTGGGTTTTGGGTCACACCCGGCAATACACAAGGGTTATTCCTGGCTCTACACTCAGGAATTACTCCTGGCGGTGCTCAGGGGACCATATGGGATGCTGGGAATCGAACCTGGGTCGGCCACGTGCAAGGTAAACGCCCTATCCGCTGTGCTATTGCTCAAGCCCCTGCTAGGGATAATTCTTGAGTACAGAGCCAGGAGTAACCCCTGAGCATCTCTAGTTGTGACCCAAAAAGCCAAAAAAAAAAAAAACCCAAAACCCACAAAACCACTTTTATTTTTTACCAACTGACCTCAAATGTCATCTCTTCTACAAAGGGTTCCCTAATCTCTCCAATTTATCTGTAAGTTCCTAATCTTGCCAACTTATCTGTAAATTATCTGTAAGTTCCCAAGATACATGATTATTGCCTAAAATGACAGAAATGCGCTACATAATTTGTATCAGCCTCTATAAATCATCCAGTGTGGTGGGCACTATCGTTCTTCCAATTCTAGGGCTGTTAAAACCAATGCTTTCAGAGATTCATTTGCATATGGGTATAGAAAAAACCTAAATATCCAGCTACATATGATGGATCAAGACGTTGTGGCATAGCTACACAGTGGAATACTATGCAGTTGTAGGGAAAGATGAGATCAATTTCCACATGCCAAGCTATCGTAATAAGCAATATAAAATATAATATTTTGTGCTTGCTAAGGGGTCAGGCTTGGAGGGGGTGGGAACCTGGGAACAATGGTGGAGGTAAGGTGATGTTGGGAATCAAACCCAAGTCAGCCTCGTGCAAGGCAAATGTCCTACCAGCTGGTGTTGAAACATTGGTGTTGAAACATTGAGTACCCGGAACATCTGTATTATGAACAACTTTGTAAACTACGGTGTTTAAACAAAGTTAGGAAAAAAATGTTGCATATTTAGAAAAACCTTTAGGCTAAAATAAAGAAGACAGGAGAGAGAGAGAAGAGAGAGAGAGAGAGAGAGAGAGAGAGAGAGAGAGAGAGAGAGAGAGAGAGAGAGAGAGAAGAAAAAGGGTCCGGTCCTAGCTGAAATGGCATAACACCACAATCTGGAATGAACTGAGTCTCAAATAAATTTTAAGAGAATAATTCTGATTTCCAGGAAATATATTCAAGACAACTAGGATAATTTTCCAGAGAAGAGGGGTAGACCAGACTATATCTTATGAGTCAGGGAGTAAGTTTTCTCATTAAAAATGCATATGGGGGGGGCTGGAGCGATAGCACAGCTGGTAGGACATTTGCCTTGCACGCGGCTGACTTGGGTTTGATTCCCAACATCCCATATGGTCCCCTGAGCACCGCCAGGAGTAATTCCTGAGTGCAGAGCCAGGAGTAACCCCTGTGCATGGCCAGGTGTGACCCCAAAAAGCAAAAAAAAAAAAAGCATCTTGGGGATAGGAGCAATGGTGTAGTGGGTAGAGTGCTTGCCTTGTGTGTGGCCAACCAGGGTTAGATTCCCAGCATGGTCCCCTGAGCCCTCCAGGAGTGAGCCCTGAGCACTGCTGGGTGTGGTCCCAACCCACCCTCCCCGGCCCCCCCCATATACCAGGGAAGAAGTTGATACTGAGGCATGAATAAGAACTAGAAAGCCATTTCAGTTGAAATATGGAGAAGGTTGGATTTAATGAAGTCCCATGATTTAGGACCTTAACTCCAGACAGAAGAGTATAAGGAAATGAGGTGGGGATTTGTTTGTTCAAGACCACACACCTTTAACAATTCAACTCCAGCTCGTTGAATTGGAGCGGGGTTGATGTCCAAATCCACTCTCTTAACACTACCCTTCAGTTCTGCATCTCCCAACTGGCTGCAAGAGGGGTAGCTAAGATAGAAACAGGGTGGGGCTGGAGTGATAGCACATCTGGTAGGGCATTTGCCTTACATGAGGCCGACCTGGGTTCGATTCCCGGCATGCCATATGGTCCCCTGAGCACCACCAGGAGTAATTCCTGAGTGCAGAGCCAGGAGTAACCCCTGTGCATTGCCAGGTGTAACCCAAAAAGCAAAATAAGGGGCTGGAGAGATAGCACAGCGGGTAGGGCATTTGCCTTGCACGTGGCCGACTCGGGTTCAAATCCCAGCATCCCATATGGTCCCCTGAGCATGGCCAGGGGTGATTCCTGAGTGCAGAGCCAGGAGTAACCCCTGTGCATCGCCAGGTGTGACCCAAAAAGCAAAAAAAAAAAAAAAAAAAAAAAGCAAAATAAAAATAAAAACAGGGTCTTATTGACCTTTAACCAGTCTCTCCTGCATTATCCAAATGATTGCCTTAGAATACAAAGGAAAACAACAATTATTAAATAAATAAGTAAAGCTGATGACTGCGATACAGTAGTAAAATGACACACAAAAAAATGATCAGAAACAGAGTAAGTTCAAGTCCCAATTTATCTCAACAAGTTGTTGGGTTGTTGTTGTTGTTTTTTTTTGGTGGGGGGGGTCACACTCAGCAATACTCGGGGGTTAACTCCTGACTCTGCACTCAGGAGTTACTCCTGGCGGTGCTTGGGGGGCCATATGGGATGCTGGGGATTGAACCCCGGTCAACCACGTGCAAGTCAAACGCCCTACCGGCTGTACTATCGCTCCGGCCCCAACAAGTTGTTTTTTTTTTTTAACTTTTAAAAAATTTATCAGGGTTGGAGCAACAGCACAGCAGGTAGGGTATTTTTTGCCTTGTACTCCGCCGACCTGGGTTCGATTCCCAGCGTCTCATATGGTTCCCCGAAGCACTGCAAGGAGTAATTCCTGAATGCATGAGCCAGGAGTAACCCCTGTGCATTGCCGGGTGTGACCCCCCCTGCAAAAAAATTTATCACCAGCATTTCTTTTTTTTTTTTTTTTTTGCTTTTTGGGTCACACCTGGCGATGCACAGGGGTTACTTCTGGCTCTGCACTCAGGAATTACTCCTGGCGGTGCTCAGGGGACCATATGGGATGCTGGGAATTGAACCCGGGTCGGCCGCGTGCAAGGCAAACGCCCTACCCGCTGTGCTATTGCTCCAGCCCCATCACCAGCATTTCTAAGACCAGACCTAGGTGGGTAAAAACTGGGTCTGGACACACATGCATAGTCTTATTATAGCGAACATTTAGCCTGTCCTGATTATTACAAAATCAGAACAGTGAGAGTATTCGCAGAAGGTTTTTCTTTGTTTGTTTGCTTGTCTTAAGCTATCCTGTGCCTCAATTTTCTCACCAGTTAAACAATGGCACCTTCTCAGTCTTTTCTTCCCCCTTCCCTTCCCATGCATGCAAATACTGGGATCACACACTTTGTTGCAGTGGTCACACCCTTGGTTATAGTGTTTGCACATGCAGCCACTGGGCCCTAGAAATAGCACACTTGGTTGTGGCACAGGCAGTCACAAATGACAGGGATGTCAGAGTTGTGCTTAGCATGTGGCGGCTTCTGGGGCTCGAACTAGAAGCCCTGTGCTCGCACTGCCGCTGAGCCTCATCTCCGAACCCTCATTTTCTCTTCCTTGTAGTTGTTTTATTTGGTTTCCATGAAATACCACGTAAAGGATGTAAAAAGAGTGTTTGGCACAAGTTGAACTGCTCCATTAAATTACCCATTAATTTTCCAAATTGTTCTTTCTTCTCTTCTCTAGCTGGGAAGCCCTGGAATTGGGAAGGTGAGAATTGCCTTAGAGCATACTTTACACTGGGGCATGAGCCCTGGGTGCTTCCTCCACCGCTGGGCCGTCATCCGCGGGGCCTTCCTCACTGGGGATTCCTAACAGCAGCATTCTTGTGGTGGTTTCAACCCGTGGGGGCAGTACTGAGGTTGGAACCTGCAGTCTTATGTTTACCAGGTAAGTAGTTAATGCCATTGAGACGTCTTTTTGTTTTTTTTTGGGGGGGGGTCACACCCAGCGATGCACAGGGGGTTACTCCTCACTTTTGTACTCAGGAATTACTCCTAGCGGTGCTCAGGGGACCATATGGGATGCTGGGAATTGAACCCGGGTTGGCCACGTGCAAGGCAAATGCCCTACCCGCTGCGCTATCGCTCCAGCCCCCAATGAGACGTTGTCTTGACCCCATTCCAATAGTCTTATTTATTTATTTATGTATTTATGTATTTATTTATTTTGCTTTTTGGGTCATACCCGGCGATGCACAGGGGTTACTCCTAGCTTTCCACTCAGGAGTTACTCCTGGTAGTGCTCCGGGGACCATATGGGACGCTAGGAATTGAACCCAGGTCGGTCACATGCAAGGCAAAAAGTGCCTTACACGCTATGCTATTGTTCCAGCCCTGATAATTTTTTTTAAAGTTAAAAAAATAAACAACTTGTTGGGGCCGGAGTGATAGTACAGCCTGTAGGGAATTTGACTTGCACGCGGTCGACCCGGGTTCAATCCCCGGCATCCCGTATGGTCCCCCAAGCACCTCCAGGAGTAACCTGAGTGGAGAGCCAGGAGTAACCCCAAAGCATCGCTGGGTGTGACCCCCCACAAAAAAAAACAACAACCTTGTTGAGATAAATTGGGACTTGAACTTACTCTGGTTTCTGATCATTTTCTTGTGTGTTATTTTGCTACTGTATCGCTCCAGCTTTCCCCCCCCACACACCTTTTTTTTCAATGAGATGAGTCATTCTAAGAAAAGGGAACATTTTCAGATGGACCTACTTAACAGGCCATAATATAAATGTCGTGCTACAAATAAATTTGCTGAGTTCATTTCCTATAACTGTTTCGGTGCTTTAAATTTATTTTTTGCACACATGAAGCATTAATACATATTGGTATTTTGTTCTCAAATTCTACACTCTACCCCAGTTACATAGGAACCTTCATTTACGTCCACTTTCCTCTTGTACCCCTTGCCTGTGGACATCACAGTGGGACAATTGTCTTTTCCCCCCTCTACTATCTCCATGGATTTGCTGTCTTTCCTTTCTTGACTCGTTTTTGCCACAACACATCTTCAAATAATGCTTTTGAAAATTGTGGGCACAGCTAGACAATGGGAAATTTGCCATGTGTCCGAGTCTTGGAAAAACAATTGAGAGGTACTGAACAAAAAGATACTTTCCTGTAGTTTTTACAGGCAAACGCTAGGGGGGCTAGCTGTAGTGTTAGAATCACAAAAAATTTTCTGTCAGAATTGGCAAGATATGACATCTCATGTTGCCAATTTGATTCTAATTTTCATTTTTCTTTTTTGGACCACACCTGGAGCTGCTCAGGTTTTACTCTTGGCTCTGCACTCAGGAATTACTCCTGGTGGTGCTAGGGGGACCCTAGGGGTGCCAGGGATCAAATCTGGATCAGTTGCATGCAAGGCAAATGCCCTACCCGTTCCACTAATGCTCTGGCCCTGATTCTAATTGCTTTATTGGTAATCAGTTTACTTTGAATTTTTTAAAGGAGTATCTTTAAATTCTAAGATCTAAAAGAATGAAGAGTGAACTAAGGACAACTTTGGATGGATAAAAAATTCCAAATACAGTGTTTATCAAAGGTAAATGCATCTCAGTGGAGGATTTGGTAAAGTTTATGTCTGACACTTGGTGCATGCTACTGACCTGAACACTGGCAGCTTTCGGGAGTCCTCGTAATATTACACTTATTATTTCTTTGTTCTTTCCCTCTCACTATCTTAGTTATCCAAGCAGAATCACTGCTCTATGAATCGTTACATTTTTGGATCGACCTTTCATATCTCTTGCTGTGTTTCTCATGCTTTTGTTTTTTTCCTTTAATTGGGGAGGATTGGGATACATCCAGTGGTGCTCAGGGCTCACTCCTGGCAGTGTTCAGTGCTTACTCCTGGCTCTGTGCTCAGGGATCACAGAGGGGGTCAGGAAACCATATGTAGTGCCAAGAATCAAACCCAAGTTGGTCACATATAAGGTAAGTGCTTTAACCCCTGTACTATCTCTCCGCCTCTAAAACGTGTACTTTTCCATGGATACCATGAGGGCTAATTACCTGACACATAGGAGAGGTGCTTCCAGTAGGAAGTTTTTTTGTTTGTTTGTTTGTTTTTGCTTTTTGGGTCACACCCGGTGATGCTCAGGGGTTACTCCTGGCTCATGCACTCAGGAATTACCCCTGGCGGTGCTCAGGGGACCAAATGGGATGCTGGTAATCGATCCCAGGTCCGCCCTGTGCAAGGCAAACGCCCTAGAGCTGTGCTATCGCTCCAGCCCTCGGTAGGAAGTTTTGAGAGAAAGGAGTCTCCCTGAAAACTCAAAGACCCAGGGATATGTCTTCTGAGTTCAAATTCCAAATCCACACTAGCTGCATGGTTTTTCTTCGTTTGTGGGCTACACCCAGTAGTGCTCAGGGCTTAGTCCCAACTCTGTACTCAGGGCTCACTCCTGGCGGCCTCAGTGGACTGTTTGTGGTGTTGGAATCCAATTTGGTTTGGCTGCGGGAGAGACAGGTGCCTTACCTGCCTTGCCACCTCTCCCTGCCCCACAAAGTTCTGTCATTTCAAGCTGTTAAAATCAACGTTAAAATGTGTTTCCCCGGACTGGGAAGTAGTTCGGTGGTAGAGCCTTGCATGAGTGAGGCAGTTGGTTCAACACCCCGCACACCCCAAAAGAAAAACAAAACTTGTTCCTGGTCCAGGGGTGACTTGCTCAAGAATCAGCTGTGGGGGCTGGAGCAACAGCACAGCGGGTAGGGCGTTTGCCTTGCACGCGGCTGACCCGGGTTCGATTCCCAGCATCCCATAGGGTCCCCTGAGCACTGCCAGGGGTAATTCCTGAGTGAGAGCCAGGAGTAACCCCTGTGATTGCTGGGTGTGACCCAAAACAGCAAAAAAAAAAAAAAAAATCAGCTGTGGGTGTCAGCGAGCTAGTACAGAGATTAAGACCATGTCTTTTTTTTTTTTTTTTTTTTTTTTTTTGCTTTTTGGGTCACACCTGGCGATGCACAGGGGTTACTCCTGGCTCTGCACTCAGGAATTACCCCTGGCGGTGCTCAGGGGACCATATGGGATGCTGGGATTCAAACCCGGGTTGGCCGCGTGCAAGGCAAACGCCCTACCCGCTGTGCTATCACTCCAGCCCCAAGACCATGTCTTGTTAGTAGCCAGTTTCGGTTCCAGGCCCAGCATTCCATTAAACGCTGAGCATCTCCGGGTGCATCCCTGGCGGCCCTTGATCACCGGGCGGTGGTCTGGGTAATCTGGGTAACCAGAGTCATTGCGCTGGAGAGAAACCCTGGGTGCGGCTTCTGGGGTCGCTTTAAGCACTTCTTGGGAGCCCTCCTCGACCAAAAGAAGAAAAAAGATGCAGCAGAAGATAAGAACGTGGCTCTAAATCCCCCCTGTGTGGGCCTTGCTGAGTGCAGTTGGGCTTTTGTAAACACTTATTATTTATTTTTCATTTTTTTTGCGGGAGCGTGCAATATTCCGTGTGAGCAGGTGAGGGCGCCAGAGGACCGGCGCAGAGCATCCTTAGCCCGACTCGACTTCCTGCTGGCGCCTGTTCCTTTTCCTGCGTCGATGGCGCTCCTGCCAGGGGCCTGCAGAGCCCCGGTGCCCGCCTTCCGGCCGTTTTCGGCGGGACCCCGGCAGGAAGAACCCATCGGAGCCTGGAGACGAGCCCAGCGGGAGGGCTCCCCGGCCCAGATCACTGCCCCCGGCCCAAGCACCCGGCCGAGGTACTCTGATCCCGGCCTCGGCCCACCAGTCGTGGGCGGGGCCTGTCTGTTGCCCCTCCGAGGACTTTTCTACCTTCCACTCCGGGGGGGGGGGGCTGTGACCCACCCCCGTCTGACAGGCCGGGGATACTCAGCGTGGGTGGGAAAGTGCGATTTCGAGTTTTTTCCTTCCGTGCGTCCAGGCTGCTCGCCTCCAACTAGTCCTTTGTTCTTCGGCATAAGCTGGGATCTGATTGGTAATCAACTTGGCTTCATCCTTCTTTGTCTGAATCATGTTCAGATGACGGGGGTGTGTGTGTGGGAAGGGGATGGGGTCTCCGAAAACTCGGTATACAGGGTCAGACTAAATGCAGGGCTCCTTCTTGGCTCCGGACACTGGCCTGCAACTCCTGAGATGTGTATTTCCTTTCTTTGACGTGATGACTCACTCTCCACCCCAGAAGGGTTTCAGCCGCTACAGACTCTCTCTCTCTCTCTCTCTCTCTCTCTCTCTCTCTCTCTCTCTCTCTCTCTCTCTCTCTCTCTCTCTCTCTCTCTCTCTCTCTCTCTCTCTCTCTCTCTCTCTCTCTCTCTCTCTCTCTCTCTCTCTCTCTCTCTCTCTCTCTCTCTCTCTCTCTCTCTCTCTCTCTCTCTCTCTCTCTCTCTCTCTCTCTCTCTCTCTCTCCTTTTTCCCCCTCGGGAGAAGCCTGTGTTCTCTCTTGAACACATCTGTCTCGCTCTCTTTCTCTCCTCTCGCATTTCTCTTAAGTAAATTTCTTTCAGTACAACTGTTTTACTTCACTGGAACAAAGAGCAAAGCTCCGATGCAGGGCGGGGTGGGGGTGGGGGAAGCGGGGAAGCTGGATTCAAGGGCTGGAGTTAGAGGATCAAGCCCCCAGCACTGCCTGATCGGTCAGCCACTGAGTCAGAAGCCCCCCCCCCCACCCCAGCGAACCCAAGTGTGGCCCCCAAACAAATGACCCCCACAAATAAATGTATGCAAAAATATGCGAAGAAAGACACTTCCCACACTGGAGCATTCGCTGTGTATAGAAAAATAAGAACACCTCAGGCCGTTGAGCGTAAAAAAATGACTGACAAAGGAGAGAACACAAATGGTAGAACACACTAGAATGTCTAAGGCCTGAGACCATCCCCTGACACCATGTACTTCCTTGCATTGCCAGGAGAGGCACCCCGAGTACTGTCGTGGTGGCCGTTTGCAAATCAACAAATGAGGGCTTCTAAGATCATAAACCCGGAGAGGAAGCAAACAAGCCCAAGCAGAAATCAGCAGACATAATCACCGTGAGGCTTAGGGCCCCCAGCCCAGCGGTAATAGAAAGAGAACATAAAATCAATAGGCTGCAGATTATTAGAAGCCTAAAAGTCAGACCCACACACGTAGGAATAAGATTCTGTGGATAAAGATTCCAAAAAATAAAAAAAGCACTATAAAGATTTGAAAAATAGTCTCTGGGCCAGAGTGATAGTACAATGGGTTAAGTGCTTGCCTTGTGCAAGGCTGATCTGAGTTTGATCCCCAGCAACCCACAGCGTCCCTGAAGCCCCACCAGAAGTGGTCCTTGAGCACAGAGCCAGGAGTAAGCCTGGGGTGGGCCCAAATAAAAAGAAACAATAAAATACAGTCTCTGGGGCTCAGGAGCAGGTCTGTGGCAGAGTACCCTACCTTGAGCGAACCCAAGTGTGGCCCCCGAACAAATGACCCCCCAAATAAATAAATATATGTCAAATATGTCAAGAAAGACACCTCCCACACTGGAACATTAGCTGTGGATAGAAAAATAAACACCTCAGGCCGTTGAAAAATAAAAAATGACAGATCCAGGAGAGAACACAAGTGGTAGAACACACTAGAATGCATAAGGCCTGAGACCAATCCCTGACGCCATGTACTTCCTAGCATCGCCAGGAGAGGCACCCTGAGCTCATCTTTCTTTGTCTGAGTTAGGAGTTTAACCTTCTTTGTCTGAATTATGTTCAGACACACATAACTTGAGGCATGGCAAGTTTCCCACTTTTGGGGCCGGAGAGATGGAATGGGGGTTAAGGCATTTAGCTTGCATCCCGCTGACCCAGATTCGAATCACTCTTGATCTCAGAGCCGGGAAAGGCAAACCGAGTACTGTTGGGTGTGACCCCCAAACCAGAAGGAAAAATTTCAAAAAAAACATCTACTTGTGTTAGTGTGTCTCTTGAAGAGGAAACCGTAGCTCTGGGAAAGGAAGGGATTGAGACTTTTCTGACTGTCGGCACTTTTTTTTTCTTTTCTTTTTTCCCTTTTTTTTTGCTTTTTGGGTCACACCCGGCGATGCACAGGGGTTACTCCTGGCTCTGCACTCAGTAATTACTCCTGGCAGTGCTTGGGGGACCCTATAGGATGCTGGGAATCGAACCCGGGTCGGTCGCGTGCAAGGCAAACGCCCTCCCCGCTGTGCTATCGCTCCAGCCCCTGACTGTTGGCACTTCATATTGTTTCCAAACCATGTGAATGAGTTCAGATGGTCTGAGAAACGGAAGGCAAAGTGAGATGGAACGTGTGAGAGATGCTTGTGATCACAGAGCTAAGCCTGGGAGCAGAGGGGGTTTGGGAAGGTGGCAGGAAGCTTCAGATCCCAATGCAGGTGGGACCCCTGGGGAGTTAGAGGGACAACTCCTTAAGGAAGTTCCGAGAAAGATTCAACCAGGCTGATGGGCGGGCCTCAGGGTCAAAGTAGTCGGCAGAAGGCACCTCGTATCTGCGTATCTGCCTTGGTCACAGGGCTGTGCTTAGTCATTGGCTGATCACAGCCCGTGGCAAGTGTGGCCTCATGTGGCCTCCATGCTAACAAGGTGCTAGATTCTGCGGGCAGCAGCTGAGGCCATCTGTCAATTACAGTCCCCGCCCAGCCCTGAGATTCCATTTCGTATTCTAGAAGGGCAAAATAAAGACCTTGGCAGACAAAGACTGAAAGGAGTTTTTGGTTCCTCTAGAAAACACTGCAGACTGATTCACTTCGGAATGAAATATTTTGCATCCTTGAGGGCCACGTAGGCTGCAGGAAGTGATGGTGGCCAACAGGGATAAGGAAAAATGTGGGAGAGGATTTATGAAAACTGCAGCAACCTCTAAATAGACACAGACTGTAGGAAACACACACACACACACACACACACACACAAATATGGTGATACTGATTCATGTGGTATATAAAAAAACAAAAAAAAGGGGGGGGAATTAAAATGTTGGCCATGACAGGTTGAATTGGAAGGGACAATTGGAGGTTGAGTATTTTAAGGTTCAGGGGCAGTCGCTGGATGCAATCAAGTTGAGATGACGTCATAATGAGTTATAGGAGGGGAGGGCACCCTAAATCCAATGACTGCATTTGATGAGAGAGGGAAGGGAGGAAGGGAGGAGGAGAGTGCCAGGCAAAGAAACACAGGAGAGAGGAGTTTATGTGATGAAGGCAGAGGGAGACTGTACTAAAGCAGCCATAAGCCAAGGAACATCAAGGATTGCAGTGTTGGGACTGGAGCAATAGCACAGCGGGTAGGGCGTTTACCTTGCGCGTGGCTGACCCGGGTTCAAATCCCCCGAGCACCGCAGGAGTGATTCCTGAGTGCAGAGCCAGGAGTAACCCCTGTGCATCGCCAGGTGTGATCCAAAAAGAAGAAAAAAAATTACGGTGTTGAGAGTGGAAGAAAGATGGGTGGCGGGGCAGGAGTGGAGAGCTTCATGAGCCTGAAGCTGCAAGTACAGGAAGTAGTCTTCAGCAACAGCATGGCACTGCTGTCACCTCCACTTCTG